>NW_027142293.1:0-314457 GCF_036365525.1 Heterodontus francisci
CTCTCTGACACTCTCTGACATTCTCTATCACTCTATATCACTCTATATCACACTCTGACACTCTCTATCACACTCTATCACTCTCTGACACTCTCTGAGCCTCTCTATCACTCACTATCACTCTCTGACACTCTCTATCACTCTCTGACACTCTCTATCACTCTCTATCAATCCCTGACACTCTCTGACACTCTATATCACTCTCGATCACTCTCTGACACACTCTGACACTCTCTATCACTCAATGACACACTCTGACACTCTCTATCACTCTCCATGACTCTCTGACACTCTCTGACACACTCAGATTCTCTGTGACGCACTCTGACACTCTCTATCACTCTATGACACTCTCTGACGCTCTCTATCACTCTCTATCACTCTCTGACACTCTCTATCTCTCTCTGACACTCTTTTTCACTCTCTATCACTCTCTGCCACTCTCTGATACTCTCTATCACTCTCTATCACTCTCTGACACTTTCTGACACTCTCTTTCACTCTCTGAATCTCTCTGACACTCTCTGACACTCAATGACACTCTCTGACACTCCCGATGGCTCTCTATCACTCTCTGACACTCTCTGACACTCTCAGACTCTCTCTATCTCTCTCTATCACTCTCTGACACTCTCTATCACTCTCTATCACTGTCTGGCACTCTCTATCACTCTCTGACACTCTCTATCACTCTCTAATACTCTCTGACACTCTCAGACTCTCTCTATCTCTCTCTATCACTCTCTGACAATCTCTATCAATCTCTATCACTGTCTGACACTGTCTATCACTCTCTGACACTCTATATCACTCTCTGAAACTCTCTGACACTCTCCACCACTCAATGACACTCTGTGACATCTCTATCACTCTCTGACACTCTCTGACACTCTCAGACACTCTCTATCACTCTTTATCACTCTCTGACACTCTCTGAAACTCTCTGACACTCTCCATCACTCAATGACACTCTCTATCACTCTCTATCACTCTCTGACACTCTCTGACACTCTCTGACGCTCTCTGACACTCTCAGACACTCTCTATCACTCTTTATCACTCTCTGACACTCTCTGACACTCTCTGACACTCACAGACACTCTCAGATACTCTCTATCACTCTGTATCAATCTCTAACACTCTCTGACACTCTTAATCACTCTCTGACACTCTCTATCACTCTCTGACACTCTCTGACACTCTCAGATTCTCTATATCTCTCTCTATCACTCTCTGACACTCTCTATCACTCTCTCTCACTGTCTGACACTCTCTATCACTCTCTGACACTCTATCACTCTCTATCACTCTCTGACACACTCTATCACTCTCTGACACTCTCTATCACTCTCTATCACTCTCTGACACTCTCTATCACTCTCTGACACACTCTATCACTCTCTGACACTCTCGATCACTCTCAGACACTCTCTATCACTCTCTATCACACTCTAACGCTCTTTGACGCTCTCAGACACTCTCTTACGCGCTCAGACACTCTCTGACTGTCTCTGACGCTCTCAGACGCTCTCTGACAATCTCTGACGCTCTCAGACACTCTCAGACAATCTCTATCACTCTCAGACACTCTATCACTCTCTGACACTCTCTGACGCTCTCAGACACACTCAATCACTCTCTATCACTCTCTGACACTCTCTGACACTCTCTAACATTCTTCATCAGTCTCTGACACACTCTGACACTCTCTCACACTCTCAGACACTCTCTATCACTCTCTATCACTCTCTGACACTCTCTGACACTCTCTATCACTCTATATCACTCTCTGACACTCTCTGACACTCTCTATCACCCTCTATCACTCTCTGACACTCTCTGAAGCTCTCTATCACTCACTATCACTCTCTGACACTCTCTATCACTCTGAAACTCTCTATCACTCTCTGACACTCTCTGACACTCTATATCACTCTCTATCACTCTCTGACACACTCTGACACTCTATATCACTCAGTGACACTCTGTGACACTCTCTATCACTCTCCATCACTCTCTGACACTCTCTGATACACTCATATACTCTGTGACGCACTCTGACACTCTATATCACTCTCTATCACTCTCTGACACTCTCTGACACTCTCTTTCACTCTCTGAAACTCTCGGACACTCAATGACACTCTCTGACTCTCCCTATGGCTCTCTATCACTCTCTGACACTCTCTGTCACTCTCAGACTTTCTCTATCTCTCTCTATCACTCTCTGAAACTCGCTATCACTCTCTATCAATGTCTGACACTCTCTATCACTCTCTGACACTCTCCGACACTCTCCATCACTCAATGACACTCTCTGACACTCTCTATCACTCTCTATCACTCTCTGACACTCTCTGACACTCTTTGACACTCTCAGACACTCTCATTCACTCTTTCTCACTCTCTGACACTCACTGACACTCTCTATCACTCCCTATCACTGTCTGACACTCTCTATCACTCTCTGACACTCTCTATCACTCTCTGACACTCTCCATCACTCTCTGACACACTCTACCACTCTCTGACACTCTCAATCACTCTCAGACACTCTCTATCACTCTCTATCACACTCTAACGCTCTTTGACGCTCTCAGACACTCTCTTACGCGCTCAGACACTCTCTGACTGTCTCTGACGCTCTCAGACACTCTCTGACAATCTCTGAAGCTCTCAGACACTCTCAGACACTCTCTATCACTCTCAGACACTCTATCACTCTCTGACACTCTCTGACGCTCTCAGACACACTCAATCACTCTCTATCACTCTCTGACACTCTCTGACACTCTCTAACATTCTTCATCAGTCTCTGACACACTCTCACACTCTCAGACACTCTCTATCACTCTCTATCACTCTCTGACACTCTCTGACATTCTCTATCACTCTATATCACTCTCTGACACTCTCTGACACTCTCTATCACCCTCTATCACTCTCTGACACTCTCTGAAGCTCTCTATCACTCACTATCACTCTCTGACACTCTCTATCACTCTGAAACTCTCTATCACTCTCTGACACTCTCTGACACTCTATATCACTCTCTATCACTCTCTGACACACTCTGACACTCTATATCACTCAGTGACACTCTGTGACACTCTCTATCACTCTCCATCACTCTCTGACACTCTCTGATACACTCATATACTCTGTGACGCACTCTGCCACTCTATATCACTCTCTATCACTCTCTGACACTCTCTGACACTCTCTGAAACTCTCTGAAACTCTCTGACACTCAATGACACTCTCTGACACTCCCTATGGCTCTCTGACACACTCTATCACTCTCTGACACTCTCGATCACTCTCAGACACTCTCTATCACTCTCTATCACACTCTAACGCTCTTTGACCCTCTCAGACACTCTCTGACGCACTCAGCCACTCTCTGACTGTCTCTGACAGTCTCTGACGCTCTCAGACGCTCTCTGACAATCTCTGACGCTCTCAGACACTCTCAGACACTCTATATCACTCTCTGACACTCTCTGACGCTCTCAGACTCACTCAATCACTCTCTATCACTCTCTGACACTCTCTGACACTCTCTAACATTCTTCATCAGTCTCTGACACACTCTGACACTCTCTCACACTCTCTGAAACTCTCTGAAACTCTCTGACACTCAATGACACTCTCTGACACTCCCTATGGCTCTCTGACACACTCTATCACTCTCTGACACTCTCGATCACTCTCAGACACTCTCTATCACTCTCTATCACACTCTAACGCTCTTTGACCCTCTCAGACACTCTCTGACGCACTCAGCCACTCTCTAACTGTCTCTGACAGTCTCTGACGCTCTCAGACGCTCTCTGACAATCTCTGACGCTCTCAGACACTCTCAGACACTCTATATCACTCTCTGACACTCTCTGACGCTCTCAGACACACTCAATCACTCTCTATCACTCTCTGACACTCTCTGACACTCTCTAACATTCTTCATCAGTCTCTGACACACTCTGACACTCTCTCACACTCTCAGACACTCTCTATCACTCTCTATCACTCTCTGACACTCTCTGACACTCTCTATCACTCTATATCACTCTCTGACACTCTCTGACACTCTCTATCACCCTCTATCACTCTCTGACACTCTCTGAAGCTCTCTATCACTCACTATCACTCTCTGACACTCTCTATCACTCTGAAACTCTCTATCACTCTCTGACACTCTCTGACACTCTATATCACTCTCTATCACTCTCTGACACACTCTGACACTCTATATCACTCAGTGACACTCTGTGACACTCTCTATCACTCTCCATCACTCTCTGACACTCTCTGATACACTCATATACTCTGTGACGCACTCTGACACTCTATATCACTCTCTATCACTCTCTGACACTCTCTGACACTCTCTTTCACTCTCTGAAACTCTCTGACACTCAATGACACTCTCTGACTCTCCCTATGGCTCTCTATCACTCTCTGACACTCTCTGTCACTCTCAGACTTTCTCTATCTCTCTCTATCACTCTCTGAAACTCGCTATCACTCTCTATCAATGTCTGACACTCTCTATCACTCTCTGACACTCTCCGACACTCTCCATCACTCAATGACACTCTCTGACACTCTCTATCACTCTCTATCACTCTCTGACACTCTCTGACACTCTTTGACACTCTCAGACACTCTCATTCACTCTTTCTCACTCTCTGACACTCACTGACACTCTCTATCACTCCCTATCACTGTCTGACACTCTCTATCACTCTCTGACACTCTCTATCACTCTCTGACACTCTCCATCACTCTCTGACACACTCTACCACTCTCTGACACTCTCAATCACTCTCAGACACTCTCTATCACTCTCTATCACACTCTAACGCTCTTTGACGCTCTCAGACACTCTCTTACGCGCTCAGACACTCTCTGACTGTCTCTGACGCTCTCAGACACTCTCTGACAATCTCTGAAGCTCTCAGACACTCTCAGACACTCTCTATCACTCTCAGACACTCTATCACTCTCTGACACTCTCTGACGCTCTCAGACACACTCAATCACTCTCTATCACTCTCTGACACTCTCTGACACTCTCTAACATTCTTCATCAGTCTCTGACACACTCTCACACTCTCAGACACTCTCTATCACTCTCTATCACTCTCTGACACTCTCTGACATTCTCTATCACTCTATATCACTCTCTGACACTCTCTGACACTCTCTATCACCCTCTATCACTCTCTGACACTCTCTGAAGCTCTCTATCACTCACTATCACTCTCTGACACTCTCTGACACTCTCTGAAACTCTCTGACACACTCTGACACTCTATATCACTCAGTGACACTCTGTGACACTCTCTATCACTCTCCATCACTCTCTGACACTCTCTGATACACTCATATACTCTGTGACGCACTCTGCCACTCTATATCACTCTCTATCACTCTCTGACACTCTCTGACACTCTCTGAAACTCTCTGAAACTCTCTGACACTCAATGACACTCTCTGACACTCCCTATGGCTCTCTGACACACTCTATCACTCTCTGACACTCTCGATCACTCTCAGACACTCTCTATCACTCTCTATCACACTCTAACGCTCTTTGACCCTCTCAGACACTCTCTGACGCACTCAGCCACTCTCTGACTGTCTCTGACAGTCTCTGACGCTCTCAGACGCTCTCTGACAATCTCTGACGCTCTCAGACACTCTCAGACACTCTATATCACTCTCTGACACTCTCTGACGCTCTCAGACTCACTCAATCACTCTCTATCACTCTCTGACACTCTCTGACACTCTCTAACATTCTTCATCAGTCTCTGACACCCTCTGACACTCTCTCACACTCTCTGAAACTCTCTGACACTCAATGACACTCTCTGACACTCCCTATGGCTCTCTGACACACTCTATCACTCTCTGACACTCTCGATCACTCTCAGACACTCTCTATCACTCTCTATCACACTCTAACGCTCTTTGACCCTCTCAGACACTCTCTGACGCACTCAGCCACTCTCTGACTGTCTCTGACAGTCTCTGACGCTCTCAGACGCTCTCTGACAATCTCTGACGCTCTCAGACACTCTCAGACACTCTATATCACTCTCTGACAATCTCTGACGCTCTCAGACTCACTCAATCACTCTCTATCACTCTCTGACACTCTCTGACACTCTCTAACATTCTTCATCAGTCTCTGACACACTCTGACACTCTCTCACACTCTCAGACACTCTCTATCACTCTCTATCACTCTCTGACACTCTCTGACATTCTCTATCACTCTATATCACTCTATATCACACTCTGACACTCTCTATCACACTCTATCACTCTCTGACACTCTCTGAGCCTCTCTATCACTCACTATCACTCTCTGACACTCTCTATCACTCTCTGACACTCTCTATCACTCTCTATCAATCCCTGACACTCTCTGACACTCTATATCACTCTCGATCACTCTCTGACACACTCTGACACTCTCTATCACTCAATGACACACTCTGACACTCTCTATCACTCTCCATGACTCTCTGACACTCTCTGACACACTCAGATTCTCTGTGACGCACTCTGACACTCTCTATCACTCTATGACACTCTCTGACGCTCTCTATCACTCTCTATCACTCTCTGACACTCTCTATCTCTCTCTGACACTCTTTTTCACTCTCTATCACTCTCTAATACTCTCTGACACTCTCAGACTCTCTCTATCTCTCTCTATCACTCTCTGACAATCTCTATCAATCTCTATCACTGTCTGACACTGTCTATCACTCTCTGACACTCTCTATCACTCTCTGAAACTCTCTGACACTCTCCACCACTCAATGACACTCTGTGACATCTCTATCACTCTCTGACACTCTCTGACACTCTCAGACTCTCTCTATCACTCTTTATCACTCTCTGACACTCTCTGAAACTCTCTGACACTCTCCATCACTCAATGACACTCTCTATCACTCTCTATCACTCTCTGACACTCTCTGACACTCTCTGACGCTCTCTGACACTCTCAGACACTCTCTATCACTCTTTATCACTCTCTGACACTCTCTGACACTCTCTGACACTCACAGACACTCTCAGATACTCTCTATCACTCTGTATCAATCTCTAACACTCTCTGACACTCTTAATCACTCTCTGACACTCTCTATCACTCTCTGACACTCTCTGATTCTCTATATCTCTCTCTATCAATCTCTGACACTCTCTATCACTCTCTATCACTCTCTGACACTCTCTATCACTCTCTGACACTCTATCACTCTCTAACACTCTCTGACACACTTAATCACTCTCTGACACTCTCTATCACTCTCTGACACACTCTATCACTCTCTGACACTCTCTATCACTCTCTATCACTCTCTGACACTCTCTATCACTCTCTGACACACTCTATCACTCTCTGACACTCTCGATCACTCTCAGACACTCTCTATCACTCTCTATCACACTCTAACGCTCTTTGACGCTCTCAGACACTCTCTTACGCGCTCAGACACTCTCTGACTGTCTCTGACGCTCTCAGACGCTCTCTGACAATCTCTGACGCTCTCAGACACTCTCAGACACTCTCTATCACTCTCAGACACTCTATCACTCTCTGACACTCTCTGACGCTCTCAGACACACTCAATCACTCTCTATCACTCTCTGACACTCTCTGACACTCTCTAACATTCTTCATCAGTCTCTGACACACTCTGACACTCTCTCACACTCTCAGACACTCTCTATCACTCTCTATCACTCTCTGACACTCTCTGACACTCTCTATCACTCTATATCACTCTCTGACACTCTCTGACACTCTCTATCACCCTCTATCACTCTCTGACACTCTCTGAAGCTCTCTATCACTCACTATCACTCTCTGACACTCTCTATCACTCTGTGACACTCTCTATCACTCTCTGACACTCTCTGACACTCTATATCACTCTCTATCACTCTCTGACACACTCTGACACTCTATATCACTCAGTGACACTCTGTGACACTCTCTATCACTCTCCATCACTCTCTGACACTCTCTGATACACTCATATACTCTGTGACGCAATCTGACACTCTATATCACTCTCTATCACTCTCTGACACTCTCTGACACTCTCTTTCACTCTCTGAAACTCTCTGACACTCAATGACACTCTCTGACTCTCCCTATGGCTCTCTATCACTCTCTGACACTCTCTGTCACTCTCAGACTTTCTCTATCTCTCTCTATCACTCTCTGAAACTCGCTATCACTCTCTATCAATGTCTGACACTCTCTATCACTCTCTGACACTCTCCGACACTCTCCATCACTCAATGACACTCTCTGACACTCTCTATCACTCTCTATCACTCTCTGACACTCTCTGACACTCTTTGACACTCTCAGACACTCTCATTCACTCTTTCTCACTCTCTGACACTCACTGACACTCTCTATCACTCCCTATCACTGTCTGACACTCTCTATCACTCTCTGACACTCTCTATCACTCTCTGACACTCTCCATCACTCTCTGACACACTCTATCACTCTCTGACACTCTCGATCACTCTCAGACACTCTCTATCACTCTCTATCACACTCTAACGCTCTTTGACGCTCTCAGACACTCTCTTACGCGCTCAGACACTCTCTGACTGTCTCTGACGCTCTCAGACACTCTCTGACAATCTCTGACGCTCTCAGACACTCTCAGACACTCTCTATCACTCTCAGACACTCTATCACTCTCTGACACTCTCTGACGCTCTCAGACACACTCAATCACTCTCTATCACTCTCTGACACTCTCTGACACTCTCTAACATTCTTCATCAGTCTCTGACACACTCTGACACTCTCTCACACTCTCAGACACTCTCTATCACTCTCTATCACTCTCTGACACTCTCTGACACTCTCTGACACTCAATGACACTCTCTGACACTCCCTATGGCTCTCTGACACACTCTATCACTCTCTGACACTCTCGATCACTCTCAGACACTCTCTATCACTCTCTATCACACTCTAACGCTCTTTGACCCTCTCAGACACTCTCTGACGCACTCAGCCACTCTCTGACTGTCTCTGACAGTCTCTGACGCTCTCAGACTCTCTCTGACAATCTCTGACGCTCTCAGACACTCTCAGACACTCTATATCACTCTCTGACACTCTCTGACGCTCTCAGACTCACTCAATCACTCTCTATCACTCTCTGACACTCTCTGACACTCTCTAACATTCTTCATCAGTCTCTGACACACTCTGACACTCTCTCACACTCTCAGACACTCTCTATCACTCTCTATCACTCTCTGACACTCTCTGACATTCTCTATCACTCTATATCACTCTATATCACACTCTGACACTCTCTATCACACTCTATCACTCTCTGACACTCTCTGAGCCTCTCTATCACTCACTATCACTCTCTGACACTCTCTATCACTCTCTGACACTCTCTATCACTCTCTATCAATCCCTGACACTCTCTGACACTCTATATCACTCTCGATCACTCTCTGACACACTCTGACACTCTCTATCACTCAATGACACACTCTGACACTCTCTATCACTCTCCATGACTCTCTGACACTCTCTGACACACTCAGATTCTCTGTGACGCACTCTGACACTCTCTATCACTCTATGACACTCTCTGACGCTCTCTATCACTCTCTATCACTCTCTGACACTCTCTATCTCTCTCTGACACTCTTTTTCACTCTCTATCACTCTCTAATACTCTCTGACACTCTCAGACTCTCTCTATCTCTCTCTATCACTCTCTGACAATCTCTATCAATCTCTATCACTGTCTGACACTGTCTATCACTCTCTGACACTCTCTATCACTCTCTGAAACTCTCTGACACTCTCCACCACTCAATGACACTCTGTGACATCTCTATCACTCTCTGACACTCTCTGACACTCTCAGACTCTCTCTATCACTCTTTATCACTCTCTGACACTCTCTGAAACTCTCTGACACTCTCCATCACTCAATGACACTCTCTATCACTCTCTATCACTCTCTGACACTCTCTGACACTCTCTGACGCTCTCTGACACTCTCAGACACTCTCTATCACTCTTTATCACTCTCTGACACTCTCTGACACTCTCTGACACTCACAGACACTCTCAGATACTCTCTATCACTCTGTATCAATCTCTAACACTCTCTGACACTCTTAATCACTCTCTGACACTCTCTATCACTCTCTGACACTCTCTGATTCTCTATATCTCTCTCTATCAATCTCTGACACTCTCTATCACTCTCTATCACTCTCTGACACTCTCTATCACTCTCTGACACTCTATCACTCTCTAACACTCTCTGACACACTTAATCACTCTCTGACACTCTCTATCACTCTCTGACACACTCTATCACTCTCTGACACTCTCTATCACTCTCTATCACTCTCTGACACTCTCTATCACTCTCTGACACACTCTATCACTCTCTGACACTCTCGATCACTCTCAGACACTCTCTATCACTCTCTATCACACTCTAACGCTCTTTGACGCTCTCAGACACTCTCTTACGCGCTCAGACACTCTCTGACTGTCTCTGACGCTCTCAGACGCTCTCTGACAATCTCTGACGCTCTCAGACACTCTCAGACACTCTCTATCACTCTCAGACACTCTATCACTCTCTGACACTCTCTGACGCTCTCAGACACACTCAATCACTCTCTATCACTCTCTGACACTCTCTGACACTCTCTAACATTCTTCATCAGTCTCTGACACACTCTGACACTCTCTCACACTCTCAGACACTCTCTATCACTCTCTATCACTCTCTGACACTCTCTGACACTCTCTATCACTCTATATCACTCTCTGACACTCTCTGACACTCTCTATCACCCTCTATCACTCTCTGACACTCTCTGAAGCTCTCTATCACTCACTATCACTCTCTGACACTCTCTATCACTCTGTGACACTCTCTATCACTCTCTGACACTCTCTGACACTCTATATCACTCTCTATCACTCTCTGACACACTCTGACACTCTATATCACTCAGTGACACTCTGTGACACTCTCTATCACTCTCCATCACTCTCTGACACTCTCTGATACACTCATATACTCTGTGACGCAATCTGACACTCTATATCACTCTCTATCACTCTCTGACACTCTCTGACACTCTCTTTCACTCTCTGAAACTCTCTGACACTCAATGACACTCTCTGACTCTCCCTATGGCTCTCTATCACTCTCTGACACTCTCTGTCACTCTCAGACTTTCTCTATCTCTCTCTATCACTCTCTGAAACTCGCTATCACTCTCTATCAATGTCTGACACTCTCTATCACTCTCTGACACTCTCCGACACTCTCCATCACTCAATGACACTCTCTGACACTCTCTATCACTCTCTATCACTCTCTGACACTCTCTGACACTCTTTGACACTCTCAGACACTCTCATTCACTCTTTCTCACTCTCTGACACTCACTGACACTCTCTATCACTCCCTATCACTGTCTGACACTCTCTATCACTCTCTGACACTCTCTATCACTCTCTGACACTCTCCATCACTCTCTGACACACTCTATCACTCTCTGACACTCTCGATCACTCTCAGACACTCTCTATCACTCTCTATCACACTCTAACGCTCTTTGACGCTCTCAGACACTCTCTTACGCGCTCAGACACTCTCTGACTGTCTCTGACGCTCTCAGACACTCTCTGACAATCTCTGACGCTCTCAGACACTCTCAGACACTCTCTATCACTCTCAGACACTCTATCACTCTCTGACACTCTCTGACGCTCTCAGACACACTCAATCACTCTCTATCACTCTCTGACACTCTCTGACACTCTCTAACATTCTTCATCAGTCTCTGACACACTCTGACACTCTCTCACACTCTCAGACACTCTCTATCACTCTCTATCACTCTCTGACACTCTCTGACACTCTCTATCACTCTATATCACTCTCTGACACTCTCTGACACTCTCTATCACCCTCTATCACTCTCTGACACTCTCTGAAGCTCTCTATCACTCACTATCACTCTCTGACACTCTCTATCACTCTGAAACTCTCTATCACTCTCTGACACTCTCTGACACTCTCCATCACTCAAGGACACTCTCTGACACTCTCTATCACTCTCTATCACTCTCTGATAATCTTTGACACTCTCAGACACTCTCATTCACTCTTTCTCACTCTCTGACACTCTTTGACACTCTCAGACACTCTCATTCACTCTTTCTCACTCTCTGACACTCACTGACACTCTCTATCACTCCCTATCACTGTCTGACACTCTCTATCACTCTCTGACACTCTCTATCACTCTCTGACACTCTCCATCACTCAATGACACTCTCTGACACTCTCTATCACTCTCTATCACTCTCTGACAATCTTTGACACTCTCAGACACTCTCATTCACTCTTTCTCACTCTCTGACACTCACTGACACTCTCAGACACTCTCAGTCACTCTCAGACACTCCCTGACGCTTTCTAACACTGTCTATCACTCTCTGACACTCTCTATCACTCTCTGACACTCTCTATCACTCTCTATCACTCTCCGACACTCTCTGATACTCTCTATCACTCTCTATCACTCTCTGACTCTCTCTGACACTCTCAGACTCTCTCTATCTCTCTCTATCACTCTCTGACAAACTCTATCACTCTCTATCACTGTGTGACACTCTCTATCACTCTCTGACACTCTCTATCACTCTCTGAAACTCTCTGACACTCTCCACCACTCAATGACACTCTCTGACATCTCTATCACTCTCTGACACTCTCTGACACTCTCAGACACTCTCTATCACTCTTTATCACTCTCTGACACGTTCTGACACTCTCTGAAACTCTCTGACACTCTCCATCACTCAATGATACTCTCTGACATTCTCTATCACCGTTTACCACTCTCTGACACTCTCTGACACTCTCTGACACTCACAGACACTCTCAGATACTCTCTATCACTCTGTATCACTCTCTAACACTCTCTGACACTCTTAATCACTCTCTGACACTCTCTGTCACTCTCTACCACTCTCTGACACTCTCTATCACTCTCTGACACTCTCCATCACTCAATGACACTCTCTGACACTCTCTATCACTCTCTATCACTCTCTGACACTCTCTGACACTCTCAGACACTCTCATTTACTCTTTCTCACTCTCTGACACTCGCTGACACTCTCTATCACTCCCTCTCACTGTCTGACACTCTCTATCACTCTCTGACGCTCTCTATCACTCTCTGACACTCTCTGACACTCTCCATCACTCAAGGACACTCTCTGACACTCTCTATCACTCTCTATCACTCTCTGACAATCTTTGACACTCTCAGACACTCTCATTCACTCTTTCTCACTCTCTGACACTCACTGACACTCTCAGACACTCTCAGTCACTCTCAGACACTCTCTGACGCTCTCTATCACTGTCTATCACTCTCTGACACTCTCTATCACTCTCTGACACTCTCTATCACTCTCTATCACTCTCTGACACTCTCTGATACTCTCTATCAATCTCTATCACTCTCTGACACTCTCTATCACTCTCTGACACACTCTATCACTCTCTGACACTCTCTATCACTCTCTGACACTCTCTGACACTCTCAGACTCTCTCTATCTCTCTCTATCACTCTCTGACAAACTCTATCACTCTCTATCACTGTGTGACACTCTCTATCACTCTCTGACACTCTCTATCACTCTCTGAAACTCTCTGACACTCTCCACCACTCAATGACACTCTCTGACATCTCTATCACTCTCTATCACTGTGTGACACTCTCTATCAATCTCTGACACTCTCTATCTCTCTCTATCACTCTCTGACAAACTCTATCACTCTCTATCACTGTGTGACACTCTCTATCACTCTCTGACACTCTCTATCACTCTCTGACACTCTCTGACACTCTCAGACACTCTCTATCAATCTTTATCACTCTCTGACACGTTCTGCCACTCTCTGAAACTCTCTGACACTCTCCATCACTCAATGACACTCTCTGACATTCTCTATCACCGTTTACCACTCTCTGACACTCTCTGACACTGTCTGACACTCACAGACACTCTCAGATACTCTCTATCACTCTGTATCACTCTCTAACACTCTCTGACACTCTTAATCACTCTCTGACACTCTCTGTCACTCTCTATCACTCTCTGACACTCTCTATCACTCTCTGACACTCTCTGACACTCTCCATCACTCAATGACACTCTCTGACACTCTCTATCACTCTCTATCACTCTCTGACACTCTCTGACACTCTTTGACAATCTCAGACACTCTCATTCACTCTTTCTCACTCTCTGATACTCGCTGACACTCTCTATCGCTCCCTCTCACTGTCTGACACTCTCTATCACTCTCTGGCACTCTCTATCACTCTCTGACACTCTCTGACACTCTCCATCACTCAAGGACACTCTCTGACACTCTCTATCACTCTCTATCACTCTCTGACAATCTTTGACACTCTCAGACACTCTCATTCACTCTTTCTCACTCTCTGACACTCACTGACACTCTCAGACACTCTCAGTCACTCTCAGACACTCTCTGACGCTCTCTATCACTGTCTATCACTCTCTGACACTCTCTATCACTCTCTGACACTCTCTATCACTCTCTATCACTCTCTGACACTCTCTGATACTCTCTATCACTCTCTATCACTCTCTGACACTCTCTGACACTCTCAGACAATCTCTATCACCGTTTATCACACTCTGACACTCTCAGATACTCTCTATCACTCTGTATCACTCTCTAACACTCTCTGACACTCTTAATCACTCTCTGACACTCTCTGTCACTCTCTATCAGTCTCTGACAATCTCTATCACTCTCTGACACTCTATCACTCTCTGACACACTATATCACTCTCTGACGCTCTCTATCACTCTCTGACACTCTCTGACACACTCTATCACTCTCTGACACTCTCTATCACTCTCTGACACTCTCTATCACTCTCTGACACACTCTTTCATTCTCTGACACTCTCGATCACTCTCAGACACTCTCCATCACTCTCTATCACACCCTAACGCTCTTTCACGCTCTCAGACAGTCTCCGACGCACGCAGACACTCTCTGACAGTCTCTGACGCTCTCAGACGCTCTTTGACACACTCAGACACTCACAGACACTCTCAGATACTCTCTATCAATCTGTATCACTCTCTAACACTCTCTGACACTCTTAATCACCTCTGACACTCTCTATCACTCTCTGACACTCTCTGACACTCTCTGACGCTCTCTGACACACTCAGACACTTATCACTCTTTATCACTCTCTGACACTCTCTGACACTCTCTGACACTCACATACACTCTCAGATATTCTCTATCACTCTGTATCACTCTCTAACACTCTCTGACACTCTCTGACACTTTCTGACACTCACAGACACTCTCTGACACTCTCTATCACTCTCTATCACTCTCTATCAGTCTCTGACACTCTCTGTCACTCTCTGACATACGATATCACTCTCTGACACTCTCGATCACTCTCTGACACTCTCTGACACTCTCAGACATTCTGTGACACACTCTGACAATCTCTATCACTCTATGACACTCACTGACACACTCTGACACTCTCTATCACTCTCTATCACTCTCTAACACTCTCTGACACTCTCTGACTCTCTCAATCACTCTATGACACTCTCTGACACGCTCTATCACTCTCTATTACTCTCTGACACTCTCTGTCGCTCTCTGACACTCTCACACACTCTGGCACTATCTGACAAACTCAGAAACTCTCTCTCCCTCTCTGAGACTCTCAGATACTCTCTATCACTCTCTCACACTCTCTATCACTCTCTGAAATTCTCAGAAACTCTCTATCACTCTCTGACACTCTCTGCCACTCTCTGACACTCTCAGACACTCTCTGTCACTCTCAGACAATCTCTATCACACTCTAACGCTCTTTGACGCTCTCAGACACTCTTTGACGCACTCAGACACTCTCTGACACTCTCTGATGCTCTCAGACACTCTCTGACACTCTCTGACGCTCTCAGTCACTTTCAGACACTCTCTATCACTCTCAGACACTCCCTATCACTCTCTGACACTCTCTGACGCTCTCTGAAACGCTCTAACATTCTTCGTCACTCTCTGACACAATCTGACACTCTTTGACACTCTCAGACACTCTCCATCACTCTCTATCGCTCTCTGACACTCTCTATCACTCAATGACACTCTCTGAAAATCTCTATCACTGTCTATCACTCTCTGACATTCTCTGACACTCTCTGACAAACTCCGACACTCTCAGACACTCTCTGACACTCTCAGACTTGCTCTATCACTCTCTATCACTCTCTGACACTCTCTGAAGCTCTCTATCACTCTCTGACATTCTCTATCACTCTCTATCAATCTCTGACAATCTCTGACACTCTCTATCACTCTCTATCACTCTCTATCACTCTCTGACACTCTCTGACACTCTCTATCACTCTATATCACTCTCTGACACTCTCTGAAGCTCTCTATCACTCTCTACCACTCTGACACTCTCAATCACTCTCTGACACTCTCTATCACTCTCTATCACTCTCTGACACTCTCTGACACTCACTGACACACTCTGACACTCTCAGACACTCTCTGATACTCTCTATCACTCTCTGACACTCTCTGACACTCTCTATCACTCTCTATCGCTCTCTGACACTCTCTGACACTCTCTACCACTCTCTGACACCTTCTGACACTGCTATTACTCAATGACACCCTGTGACACTCTCTATCCCTCTCTATCACTCAATGACACTCTCTGACGCTATCTATCACTCTCTATCACTCTCTGACACTCTCTGCCACACTCTGACACTCTCTATCACTCTCTATCACTCTCTGACACTCTCTGACACTCTCTGAAGCTCTCTATCACTCGCTATCACTCTCTGACACGCTCTGACACCCTCTGACACACTCTGACAATCTCATACGCTCTCTATCACTCTCTATCACTCTCTATCACTCTCTGACACTCTCAGACACTCTCTATCACTCTCTGACACTCGCTGACACTGTCAGACATTCTCTGTCACCACCTGTCACTCTCAGACACTCTCTGACACTCTCTATCACTCTCTATCACTCTCTGACACTCTCTGACACTCTCAGAGGGTCTCTTTCACTCTCTGTCTCTCACTGACACTCTCAGACACTCTCTATCACTCTCTGTCACTCTCAGATACTCAGACACTCTCTATTACTCTCTGACACTCTCTATTACTCTCTGACACTCTCTATCACTCTCTGACACACTCTATCGCTCTCTGACACTCTCTGACACACTCAATCACTCTCTATCACTCTCTGAAACACTCTGACACTCTCTATCACTCCATGACACTCTCTGACACTCTCTATCACTCTCTATCACTCTCTGACACACTCTGACAATCTCTGACACTCTCAGACACTCTCTGTCACTCTCTATCACTCTCTGACACTCTCTATCACTCTCTATCACTCCCTTACACTCTCTGTCACTCTCTGACACTCTCTGACACACTCTATCACTCCCTGACACTCTCTGACACTCTCGATCACTCAATGACACACTCTGAAACTGTCTATCACTCCCTATCACTCTCTATCACTCTCTGACACTCACTGACACTTTCAGACACTCACTGTCACACTCAGACACTCTCTATCACTCACTGACACTCTCTTTCGCTCTCTGACACTCTCTGAAACTCTGAGACTCTCAATCACTCTCTATCACTCTCTGACACTCTCTGACACTCTCAGAATCACTCTCTCACTCTCTGAAACTCTCTGACACTCTCAGAGACTCTCTATCACTCTCTATCACTCTCTGACATTCTCCATCACTCTCTGACATTCTCAGACACTCTCTGTCACTCTCTGACACTCCCTATCACTCTCTGACACTCTCGATCACTCTCTGACACTCTCTGACACTCCCTATCACTCAATGACCCTCTGTGACACTCTCCATCACTCTCCATCACACTCTGACACTCTCTGACACTCTCAGACACTCTCTATCACACTCCGCTCACTCTCTGACACTCTCTGACACTCTCTATCACTCTCTGACACTCTCTGACACTCTCTATCACTCTCTATCACTCTATCACTCTCTATCACTCTCTATCACTCTCTGACACTCTCTGACACTCTCAGAATCACTCTCTCACTCTCTGAAACTCTCTGACACTCTCAGAGACTCTCTATCACTCTCTATCACTCTCTGACATTCTCTATCACTCTCTGACATTCTCAGACACTCTCTGTCACTCTCTGACACTCCCTATCACCCTCTGACAATCTCTGACACTCTCGATCACTCTCTGACACACTCTGACACTCTCTATCACTCAATGACCCTCTGTGACACTCTCTATCACTCTCCATCACACTCTGACACTCTCTGACACTCTCAGACACTCTTTATCACACTCCATCTCACTCTCTGACACTCTCTGACACTCTGTATCACTCTCTGACACTCTCTGACACTCTCTATCACTCTCTATCACTCTCTATCACTCTCTGACACTCTCTGACACTCACAGACACTCTCAGATACTCTCTATCACTCTGTATCACTCTCTAACACTCTCTGACACTCTTAATCACTCTCTGACACTCTATATCACTCTCTGACACACTCTATCACTCTCTGACACTCTCTATCACTCTCTGACACTCTCTGACACACTCTATCACTCTCTGACACTCTCCATCACTCTCAGACACTCTCCATCACACTCTAACGCTCTTTGACGCTCTCAGACACTCTTTATCACACTCCATCTCACTCTCTGACACTCTCTCACACTCTATATCACTCTCTGACACACTCTATCACTCTGTGACACTCTCTATCACTCTCTGACATTCTCAGACACACTCTATCACTCTCTGCCACTCTCTGCCACTCTCTGACACTCTCAGACACTCTCTGTCACTCTCAGACACTCTCCATCACACTCTAACGCTCTTTGACGCTCTCAGACACTCTTTGACGCACTCAGACACTCTCTGACACTCTCTGATGCTCTCAGACACTCTCTGAAACTCTCTGACGCTCTCAGTCACTCTCAGACACTCTCTATCACTCTCAGACACTCCCTATCACTCTCTGACACTCTCTGACGCTCTCTGAAACGCTCTAACATTCTTCATCACTCTCTGACACACTCTGACACTCTTTGACACTCTCAGACACTCTCCATCACTCTCTATCACTCTCTGACACTCTCTATCACTCAATGACACTCTCTGAAAATCTCTATCACTGTCTATCACTCTCTGACATTCTCTGACACTCTCTGACACACTCCGACACTCTCTATAACTCTCTATCAATCTCTGACACTCTCTGATACTCTCTATCACTCTCTATCACTCTCTGACACTCTCTGACACTCTCTATCACTCTCTGACACTCTCTGAAGCTCTCTATCACTCTCTACCACTCTCTGACACTCTCAATCACTCTCTGACACTCTCTATCACTCTCTATCACTCTCTGACACTCTCTGACACTATCTATCACTCTCTATCACTCTCTGACACTCTCTGACACTCTCCATCACTCAATGACACTCTCTATCAATCTCCATCACTCTCTGACACTCTCTGACACACTCTGACACTCTCAGACACTCTCTGATACTCTCTATCACTCTCTGACACTCTCTGACACTCTCTATCACTCTCTGAGACTCTCTGACACTCTCTGACACTCTCTACCACTCTCTGACACCTTCTGACACTCTCTATTACTCAATGACACTCTGTGACACTCTCTATCCCTCTTTATCACTCAATGAAACTCGCTGACGCTATCTATCACTCTCTATCACTCTCTGACACTCTCTGACACTCTCTATCACTCTCTATCACTCTCTGACACTCTGTGACACTCTCTGACACTCTCCATCACTCTCTGACACTCTCTGAAACTCTCTATCACTCGCTATCACTCTCTGACACGCTCTGACACCCTCTGACACACTCTGACACACTCTGACACTCTCATACGCACTCCATCACTCTCTATCACTCTCTGTCACTCTCTATCACTCTCTGACACTCTCTGACACTCTGTATCACTCTCTGACACTCTCTGACACTCTCGGAGGGTCTCTATCACTGTCTATCACTCACTGACACTCTCAGACACTCTCTATCACTCTCTGACACTCACTGACACTCGCAGACACTCTCTTTCACTCTCTGTCACTCTCAGACACTCAGACACTCTCTATCACTCTCTGACACTCACTATCACTCTCTGAAACTCTCTGACACTCTCCACCACTCAATGACACTTTCTGACACTCTCTATCACTCTCTATCACTCTCTGACACACTCTGACAATCTCTGACACTCTCAGACACTCTCTGTCACTCTCTATCACTCTCTGACACACTCTATCACTCTCTATCACTCCCTTACACTCTCTATCACTCTCTGACACTCTCTGACACACTCTATCACACTCTGACACTCTCTGACACTCTCGATCACTCAATGACACACTCTGAAACGGTCTATCACTCCCTATCACTCTCTATCACTCTCTGACACTCACTGACACTTTCAGACACTCGCTGTCACTCTCAGACACTCTCTGTCACTCTCTATCACTCTCTGACACTCTCTATCACTCACCGACACTCTCTTTCGCTCTCTGACACTCTCTGAAAGTCTGAGACTCTCAATCACTCTCTATCACTCTCTGACTCTCTCTGACACTCCCAGAATCACTCTCTCACTCTCTGAAACTCTCTGACACTCTCAGAGACTCTCTATCACTCTCTATCACTCTCTGACATTCTCTATCACTCTCTGACATTCTCTATCACTCTCTGACATTCTCAGACACTCTCTGTCACTCTCTGACACTCCATATCACTCTCTGACACTCTCGATCACTCTCTGACACTCTCTGACACTCTCTATCACTCAATGACCCTCTGTGACACTCTCTATCACTCTCCATTGCACTCTGACACTCTCTGACACTCTCAGAAACTCTCTATCACACTCCGTCTCACTCTCTGACACTCTCTGACACTCTCTATCACTTTCTGACACTCTCTGACACTCTCTGTCACTCTCTATCACTCTCTTACACTCTCTATCACTCTCTATCACTCTCTATCACTCTCTGACACACTCTGACTCTCTCTATCACTCTCTATCACTCTCTGACACTCTCTGACACTCTTTATCACTCCCCATCAATCTCTGACACTCTCTGACACTCTCTACTATTAATGAATGACACTCTGTGACACTCTCTATTACTCTCTATCACTCTATGACAATCTCTGACACTCTCTATGACTCTCTATCACTCTCTGAAACTATCTGACACACTCTGACACTCTCTATCACTCTCTATCACTCTCTGACACTCTCTGACACTCTCTGTCACTAACTATCACTCTCTGACACTCTCTATCACTCTCTGACACCCTCTGACACACTCAATCACACTCTATCACTCTCTGACACACTCTGACTCTCTCTATCACTCTATGACACTCTCTGACACTCTCTATTACTCTCTGTCACTCTCTGACCCTCTCAGACCCTCTCTGTGACTCTCTATCACTCTGTGACACTCTCTATCACTCTCGGACACTCTCTATCACTCTCAGACACTCTCTGTCACTCTCTATCACTCTCTGACACTCTCTGAAACTCTCTGACACTCTCTGAGGCGCTCTATCACTCACTGACACTCTCAGATACTCTCTATCACTCTCTTACACTCACTGACACTCTCAGACACTCTCTTTCACTCTCTGTCACTCTCAGACGCTCTCAGACACTCTCTATCACCCTCTGACACTCTCTATCTCTCTCTGACACACTCTCTCGCTCTCTGACACTCTCTGACACACTCAATCACAACTATCACTCTCTGACACAGTCTGACACTCTCTCTCACTCTATGACACTCTCTGACACTCTCTATCACTCTATATCACTCTCTGACACTTTCTGACTCTCTCAGACACTCTCAGACACTCTCTGTCACCCTCTATCACTCTCTTACACTCTCTATCACTCTCTGACACTCTCTTACACTCTCTATCACACTCTGACGCTGTCTGACACTCTCTATCACTCAATGACACACTCTGAAACTCTCTATCAATCTCTTTCACTCTCTATCAATCTCTGACACTCACTGACACTCTCAGACACTCGCTGTCACTCTCAGACACTCTCTATCACTCTCTGACCCTCTCTATCACTCTCTGACACTCTCTATCACTCTCTGACACTCTCTATCACTCTCAGACACTCTCTGACACTCTCTATCACTCTCTGACACTCTCTGACACTCTCTGACACTCTCAGACACTCTCTATCACTCTCTATCACTCTCTGACACTCTGTGACACTCTCTGACACTCTCCATCACTCTCTGACACTCTCTGAAACTCTCTATCATTCGCTATCACTCTCTGACACTCTCTGACAACCTCTGACACACTCTGACACACTCTGACACTCTCTGACACACTCTGACACTCTCATAGGCTCTCTATCACTCTCTATCACTCTCTGTCACTCTCTATCACTCTCAGACACTCTCAATCACTCTCTGACACTCACTGACACTCTCAGACGCTCTCTGTCACTCTCAGACACTATCACTCTCTGACACTCTCTGACACTCTCTATCACTCTCTGACACTCTCTGACACTCTCTATCACTCTCTGACACACTCTATCACTCTCTATCACTCTCTGACACTCTCTCTCACTCTCTGACACACTCTATCACTCTCTGACACTCTCGAACACTCTCAGACACTCTCTATCACTCTCTATCACACTCTAACGCTCTCAGACACTCTCTGACTCTCTCAGACACTCTCTGACAGTCTCTGACACTCTCTGACGCTCTCAGACGCTCTCTGACACACTCAGACACTCTCTATCACTCTTTATCACTCTCTGACACTCTCTGACACTCACAGACACTCTCAGATATTCTCCATCACTCTGTATCACTCTCTTACACTCTCTGACACTCTTAATCACTCTCAGACACTCTCTGTCACTCTCTATCACTCTCTGACACTCTCTGAAACTCTCTGACACTCTCTGAGGCTCTCTATCACTCACTGACACTCTCAGATACTCTCTATCACTCTCTTACACTCACTGACACTCTCAGACACTCTCTTTCACTCTCTGTCACTCTCAGACGCTCTCAGACACTCTCTATCACCCTCTGACACTCTCTATCTCTCTCTGACACACTCTCTCGCTCTCTGACACTCTCTGACACACTCAGACACTCTCTATCACTCTTTATCACTCTCTGACACTCTCTGACACTCACAGACACTCTCAGATATTCTCCATCACTCTGTATCACTCTCTTACACTCTCTGACACTCTTAATCACTCTCTGACACTCTCTGACGCTCTCTGACACACTCAGACAATCTCGATCACTCTTTATCACTCTCTGACACTCCCTGACACACTCTGACACTCACAGACACTCACAGACACTCTCAGATACTCTCTATCACTCTGTATCACTCTCTAACAATCTCTGACACTCTCTATCACTCTCTGACACTCTCTATCACTCACTGTCACTCTCTATCACTCTCTGACACACGCTATCACTCTCTGACACTCTCGATCACTCTCTGACACTCACTGACACTCTCAGACATTCTGTGACACACTCTGACAATCTCTATCACTCTATGACACTCACTGACACACTCTGACACTCTCTTTCACTCTCTATCACTCTCTGACACTATCTGACTCTCTCTATCACTCTATGACACTCTCTGACACGCTCTATCACTCTCGATCACTCTCTATCACTCTCTGACACTCTCTGACACTCTCTATCACTCTCTATCACTCACTGACACTCTGAGACACTCTCTGTCACTCTCTGTCACTCTCTGTCACTCTCAGACACGCTCAGAAACTCTCTATCACTCTCTGACACTCTCTATCACTCTCTGACACTCTCTGACACTCTCTCTCCCTCTCTGAGACTCTCAGATACTCTCTATCACTCTCTGACACTCTCTATCACTCTCTGACATTCTCAGACACTCTCCATCACTCTCTGACACTCTCTGCCACTCTCTGACACTCTCAGACACTCTCTGTCACTCTCAGACACTCTCTATCACACTCTAACGCTCTTTGACGCTCTCAGACACTCTCTGACGCACTCAGACACTCTCTGACACTCTCTGACGCTCTCAGACACTCTCTGACACTGTCAGACACGCTCGGACACTCTCTATCACTCTCTGACACTCTCTATCACTCTCTCTCACTCTCTGACACTCTCTGGCACTCTACATGAGTCTCTATCAATCTCTGACACACTCTGACACTCTCTGACACTCTCAGACACTCTCTGTCACTCTCTATCACTCCTTGACACTCTCTATCACTCTCTATCACTCCCTTACACTCTCTATCACTCTCTGACACTCTCTGACACACTCTATCACTCTCTGACACACTCTATCACACTCTCGATCAATCAATGACACACTCTGAAACTGTCTATCACTCCCTCTCACTCTCTATCACTCTCTGACATTCTCTATCACTCTCTGACACTCTCCATCACTCTCTGACACTCTCTGAAACTCTCTATCAATCTCTATCACTCGCTATCACTCTCTGACACTCTCTGACACTCTCTGACACCCTCTGACACACTCTGACACACTCTGACACTCTCTGACACACTCTGACACTCTCATAGGCTCTCTATCACTCTCTATCACTCTCTGTCACTCTCTATCACTGTCTGACACTCTCTGACACTCTGTATCACTCTCTGACACTCACTGACACTCTCAGAGGGTCTCTATCACTCTCTATCACTCACTGACACTCTCAGACACTCTCTATCACTCTCTGACACTCACTGACACTCTCAGACACTCTCTTTCACTCTCAGACAATCAGAAACTCTCTATCACTCTCTGACACTCTCTATCACTCTCTGACACTCTCTATCGCTCTCTGACACTCTCTGACACACTCAATCACTCTATATCACTCTCTGAAACACTCTGACACTCTCTATCACTCTATGACACTGTCTGACACTCTCTATCACTCTCTGACACACTCTGACAATCTCTGACAATCTCTGACACTCTCAGACACTCTCTGTCACTCTCTCATCCTCTCTGACACGCTCTATCACTCTCTATCACTCCCTTACACTCTCTATCACACTCTGACACTCTCTGACACTCTCGATCACTCAATGACACACTCTGAAACTGTCTATCACTCCCTATCACTCTCCATCACTCTCTGACACTCACTGACACTTTCAGACACTCGCTGTCACTCTCAGACACTCTCTGTCACTCTCTATCACACTCTGACACTCTCTGTCACTCACTGACACTCTCTTTCGCTCTCTGACACTCTCTGAAACTCTGAGACTCTCAATCACTCTCTATCACTCTCTGGCACTCTCTGACACTCTCAGAATCACTCTCTCGCTCTCTGAAACTCTCTGACACTCTCAGAGACTCTCTATCACTCTCTGACATTCTCTATCACTCTCTGACATTCTCAGACACTCTCTGTCACTCTCTGACACTCCCTATCACTCTCTGACACTCTGTGACACTCTCTATCACTCTCTGACACTCTCTGACACTCTCTATCACTCAATGACCCTCTGTGACACTCTCTATCACTCTCCATCACACTCTGACACTCTCTGACACACTCTGACACTCTCAGACACTCTCTATCACACTCCGTCTCACTCTCTGTCACTCTCTGACACTCTGTATCACTCTCTAACACTCTCTGACACGCTCTATCACTCACTATCACTCTCTATCACTCTCTGACACAAGCTATCACTCTCTGACACACTCGATCACTGTCCGACACTCACTGACACTCTCAGACATTCTGTGACACACTCTGACAATCTCTATCACTCTATGACACTCACTGACACACTCTGACACTCTCTATCACTCTCTATCACTCTCTGACACTCTCTGACGCTCTCTGACTATCTCTATCACTCTATGACACTCTCTGACACGCTCTATCACACTCTATCACTCTGTGACACTCTCTGACACTCTCTGACACTCTCTATCACTCTCTATCACTCACTGACACTCTGAGACACTATCTGTCACTCTCTGTCACTCTCTGTCACTCACAGACACGCTCAGAATCTCTCTATCACTCTCTGACACTCTCTATCACTCTCTGACACTCTCTGACACTCTCTGTCGCTCTCTGACACTCTCACACACTCTGGCACTATCTGACACACTCAGAATCTCTCTCTCCCTCTCTGAGACTCTCAGATACTCTCTATCACTCTCTGACACTCTCTATCACTCTCTGACATTCTCAGACACTCTCCATCACTCTCTGACACTCTCTGCCACTCTCTGACACTCTCAGACACTCTCTGTCACTCTCAGACACTCTCTATCACACTCTAACGCTCTTTGACGCTCTCAGACACTCTCTGACGCACTCAGACACTCTCTGACACTCTCTGACGCTCTCAGACACTCTCTGACACTCTCTGACACTCTCTGACGCTCTCAGACACTCTCAGACACTCTCTATCACTCTCAGACACTCTCTATCACTCTCTGACACTCTCTATCACTCTCTCTCACTCTCTGACACTCTCTGACACTCTATATCACTCTCTATCACTCTCTGACACACTCTGACAATCTCTGACGCTCTCAGACACTCTCTGTCACCCTCTATCACTCCCTGACACTCTCTATCACTCCCTTACCCTCTCTTTCACTCTCTGACACTCTCTGACACACTCTATCACTCTCTGACACTCACTGACACTTTCAGGCGCTCGCTGTCACTCTCAGACACTCTCTGTCACTCTCAGACACTCTCAGACACTCTCTATCACTCTCTGACACTCTCTAACACTCACTGACACTCTCTTTCGCTCTCTGACACTCTCTGAAACTCTGAGACTCTCAATCACTCTCTATCTCTCGCTGACACTCTCTGACACTCTCAGAATCTCTCTCTCACTCTCTGAAACTCTCTGACACTCTCAGAGACTCTCTATCACTCTCTATCGCTCTCTGACATTCTCTATCACTCTCTGACACTCTCCATCACTCTCTCACACTCTCTGAAACTCTCTATCACTCGCTATCACTCTCTGACACTCTCTGACACCCTCTGACACACTCTGACACACTCTGACACACTCTGACACACTCTGACACTCTCTGAAACACTCTGACACTCTCTGAAACACTCTGACACTCTCAGAGGGTCTCTATCACTCTCTATCACTCACTGACACTCTCAGACACTCTCTATCACTCTCTGACACTCACTGACACTCTCAGACTCTCTCTTTCACTCTCTGTCACTCTCAGACAATCAGACACTCTCTATCACTCTCTGACACTCTCTATCACTCTCTGACTCTCTCTATCGCTCTCTGACACTCTCTGACACACTCAATCACTCTCTATTACTCTCTGAAACACTATGACACTCTCTATCACTCTATGACACTGTCTGACACTCTCTATCACTCTCTATCACTCTCTGACACACTCTGACAATCTCTGACACTCTCAGACACTCTCTGTCACTCTCTATCACTCTCTGACACTCTCTATCACTCTCTATCACTCCCTTACACTCTCTATCACTCTCTGACACACTCTATCACACTCTGACACTCTCTGACACTCTCAGAGACTCTCTATCACTCTCTATCACTCTCTGACATTCTCTATCACTCTCTGACACTCTCTATCACTCTATGACACTGTCTGACACTCTCTATCACTCTCTATCACTCTCTGACACACTCTGACAATCTCTGACACTCTCAGAGACTCTCTATCACTCTCTATCACTCTCTGACATTCTCTATCACTCTCTGACATTCTCAGACACTCTCTGTCGCTCTCTGACACTCTCTATCACTCTCTGACACTCTCTGACACTCTCTATCACTCTCTGACACTCTCTATCACTCAATGACCCTCTGTGACACTCTCTATCACTCTCCATCACACTCTGACACTCTCTGACACACTCTGACACTCTCTGACACTCTCTATCACACTCCGTCTCACTCTCTGACACTCTCTGACACTCTCTATCACTCTCTGACACTCTCTGTCACTCTCTGTCACTCTCTATCACTCTCTATCACTCTCTGACACTCTCTATCTCACTATCACTCCATGACAATCTCTGACGCTCTCTATGACTCTCTATCACTCTCTGAAACTCTCTGACACACTCTGACACTCTCTATCACTCTCTATCACTCTCTGACACTCTCTGACACTCTCTGACACTCACCATCACTCCATGACACTCTCTGACACTCTCTATCACTCTCTATCACTCTCTGACACTCTCTATCACTATCTTACACTCTCTGACACTCTCTATCTCTCTCTGACACTTACTGACACTCTCAGACACTCTCTGTCACTAACTATCACTCTCTGACACTCTCTATCACTCTCTGAATCACTCTGACACTCTCAGAGGCTCTCTAGCACTCTCTATCACTCACTGACACTCTCAGACACTCTCTATAGCTCTCTGACACTCACTGACACTCTCAGACACTCTCTATCACTCTCTGACACTCTCTATCACTCTCTGACACTCTCTGACTCTCTCTATCACTCAATGACACTCTCTGACACTCTCTATCACTCTCTGTCACTCTCTGACACACTCTGACACTCTCTGACACTCTCTATCACTCTGTGACACTCTCTATCACTCTCTATCACTCTCAGACACCCTCTGTCACTCTCTATCACTCTCTGACACTCTCTATCACACTCTCAAACTCTCTGACACTCTCAGAGGCTCTCTATCACTCTCTATCACTCACTGACACTCTCAGATACTCTCTAACACTCTCTGACACTCACTGACACTCTCAGACACTCTCTTTCACTCTCTGTCACTCTCAGACGCTCTCAGACACTCTCTACCACTCTCTGACACTCTCTATCTCTCTCTGACACACTCTATCACTCTCTGACACTCTCTGACAAACTCAATCACTCTCTATCACTCTCTGACACAGTCTGACACTCTCTATCACTCTCTGACACTCTCTGACACTCTCTATCACTCTCTATCACTTTCTGACACTTTCTGACACTCTCTGACACTCTCTGTCACCCTCTATCACTCTCTTACACTCTCTATCACTCTCTGACTCTCTCTGACACTCTCTATCACACTCTGACGCTGTCTGACACTCTCTATCACTCAACGACACACTCTGAAACTCTCTATCAGTCTCTATCACTCTCTATCATTCTCTGACACTCACTGACACTCTCAGACACTCGCTGTCACTCTCAGACACACACTATCACTCTCTGACACCCTCTATCACTCTCTGACTCTCACTATCACTCACAGACACTCTCTGACACTCTCTGACACTCTATATCATCCTCTGACACTCTCTGACACTCTGTGACACTCTCTGACACTCTCCATCACTCTCTGACACTCTCTGAAACTCTCTATCATTCGCTATCACTCTCTGACACTCTCTGACACCCTCTGACACACTCTGACACACTCTGACACTCTCTGACACACTCTGACACTCTCATAGGCTCTCTGTCACTCTCTATCACTCTCTGTCACTCTCTATCACTCTCTGACACTCTCTATCACTCACTGACACTCACTGACACTCTCAGACGCTCTCTGTCACTCTCAGACACTATCACTCTCTGACACTCTCTGACACTCTCTATCAGTCTCTATCACTCTCTGACACTCTCTATCACTCTCTGACACTCTCTATCACTCTCTGACACTCACTGACACTCTCAGACGCTCTCTGTCACTCTCAGACACTATCACTCTCTGACACTCTCTGACACTCTCTATCACTCTCTATCACTCTCTGACACTCTCTATCACTCTCTGACACTCTCTATCACTCTCTGACACACTCTATCACTCTCTGACACTGTCGATCACTCTCAGAAACTCTCTATCACTCTCTATCACACTTTAACGCTCTTTGACGCTCTCAGACACTCTCTGACGCACTCAGACACTATCTGACAGTCTCTGACGCTCTCAGACGCTCTCTGACACACTCAGAAACTCTCTATCACTCTTTATCACTCTCAGACACTCTCTGACACTCACAGACACTCTCAGATACTCTCTATCACTCTGTATCACTCTCTTACACTCTCTGACACTCTTAATCACTCTCTGACACTCTCTGTCACTCTCTATCACTCTCTGACACTCTCTGACACTCTCTGATGCTCTCTGACACACTCAGACAATCTCGATCACTCTTTATCACTCTCTGACACTCTCTGACACTCACAGCCACTCTCAGATACTCTCAGATACTCTCTATCACTCTGTATCACTCTCTAACACTCTCTGACACTCTCTATCACTCTCTGACACTCTCTATCACTCACTATCACTTGCTATCACTCTCTGACACACGCTATCACTCTCTGACACACTCGATCACTCTCTGACACTCACTGACACTCTCAGACATTCTGTGACACACTCTGACAATCTCTATCACTCTATGACACTCACTGACACACTCTGACACTCTCTATCACTCTCTGACACTCTCTGACACTCTCTGACTCGCTCTATCACTCTATGACACTCTCTGACACGCTCTATCACTCTCTATCACTCTCTATCACTCTCTGACACTCTCTGACACTCTCTATCACTCTCTATCACTCACTGACACTCTGAGACACTCTCTGTCACTCTCTGTCACTCTCTGTCACGCTCAGAAACTCTCTATCACTCACTGACACACTCTGACACTCTCTGACACTCTCTGACACTCTCTGACACTCTCTGACTCTCTCTATCACTCTATGACACTCTCTGACACGCTCTATCACTCTCTATCACTCTCTGACACTCTCTGACACTCTCTATCAGCCTCTCTCCCTCTCTGAGACTCTCATCTACTCTCTATCACTCTCTGACACACTCAGACACTCTCTATCACTCTTTATCACTCTCAGACACTCTCTGACACTCACAGACACTCTCAGATACTCTCTATCACTCTGTATCACTCTCTTACACTCTCTGACACTCTTAATCACTCTCTGACACTCTCTGACACTCTCTATCACTCTCTGACACTCTCTGACACTCTCTGACGCTCTCTGACACACTCAGACAATCTCGATCACTCTTTATCACTCTCTGACACTCTCTGACACTCTCTGACACTCACAGCCACTCTCAGATACTCTCAGATACTCTCTATCACTCTGTATCACTCTCTAACACTCTCTGACACTCTCTATCACTCTCTGACACTCTCTATCACTCACTATCACTTGCTATCACTCTCTGACACACGCTATCACTCTCTGACACTCTCGATCACTCTCTGACACTCACTGACACTCTCAGACATTCTTTGACACACTCTGACAATCTCTATCACTCTATGACACTCACTGACACACTCTGACACTCTCTATCACTCTCTGACACTCTCTGACACTCTCTGACTCTCTCTATCACTCTATGACACTCTCTGACACGCTCTATCACTCTCTATCACTCTCTGACACTCTCTGACACTCTCTATCACTCTCTATCACTCACTGACACTCTGAGACACTCTCTGTCACTCTCTGTCACTCTCTGTCACTCTCTGTCACGCTCAGAAACTCTCTATCACTCACTGACACACTCTGACACTCTCTATCACTCTCTGACACTCTCTGACACTCTCTGACACTCTCTGACTCTCTCTATCACTCCATGACACTCTCTGACACGCTCTATCACTCTCTATCACTCTCTGACACTCTCTGACACTCTCTATCACTCTCTCTGCCTCTCTGAGACTCTCAGATACTCTCTATCACTCTCTGACACACTCTGACACTCTCTGACACTCTCTATCACTCTGTGACTCTCTCTATCACTCTCTGACACTCTCTATCACTCTCAGACACTCTCTGTCACTCTCTATCACTCTCTGACACTCTCTATCACACTCTGAAACTCTCTGACACTCTCAGAGGCTCTCTATCACACTCTATCACTCACTGACACTCTCAGATACTCTCTAACACTCTCTTACACTCACTGACACTCTCAGACACTCTCTTTCACGCTCTGTCACTCTCAGACGCTCTCAGACACTCTCTATCACTCTCTGACACTCTCTATCTCTCTCTGACACACTCTATCGCTCTCTGACACTCTCTGACAAACTCAATCACTCTCTATCACTCTCTGACACAGTATGACACTCTCTATCACTCTCTGACACTCTCTGACAATCTCTATCACTCTCTATCACTCTCTGACACTTTCTGACACTCTCAGACACTCTCAGACACTCTCTATCACTCTCTGACACTCTCTATCACTCTCTGACACTCTCTATCACTCTCTGACACTCACTATCACTCACAGACACTCTCTGACACTCTCTGACACTCTCTATCACTCTCTATCACTCTCTGACACTCACTATCACTCACAGACACTCTCTGACACTCTGTGACACTCTCTGACACTCTCCATCACTCTCTGACACTCTCTATCACTCTCTGACACTCACTATCACTCACATACACTTTCTGACACTCTCTGACACTCTCTATCACTCTCTGACACTCAGTATCACTCACAGACACCCTCTGACCCACTCTGACACTCTCTGACACACTCTGACACACTCATAGGCTCTCTGTCACTCTCTATCACTCTCTATCACTCTCTGACACTCACTGACACTCTCAGACGCTCTCTGTCACTCTCAGACACTATCACTCTCTGACACTCTCTATCACTCTCTATCACTCTCTGACACTCTCTATCACTCTCTGACACTCTCTATCACTCTCTGACACTCACTGACACTCTCAGACGCTCTCTGTCACTCTCAGACACTATCACTCTCTGACACTCTCTGACACACTCTATCACTCTCTATCACTCTCTGACACTCTCTATCACTCTCTGACAATCTCTATCACTCACTATCACTTGCTATCACTCTCTGACACACGCTATCACTCTCTGACACTCTCGATCACTCTCTGACACTCACTGACACTCTCAGACATTCTGTGACAAACTCTGACCATCTCTATCACTCTATGACACTCACTGACACACTCTGACACTCTCTATCACTCTCTGACACTCTCTGACACTCTCTGACTCTCTCTATCACTCGATGACACTCTCTGACACGCTCTATCACTCTCTATCGCTCTCTGACACTCTCTGACACTCTCTATCACTCTCTATCACTCACTGACACTCTGAGACACTCTCTGTCACTCTCTGTCACTCTCTGTCACTCTCTGTCACTCTCTGTCACGCTCAGAAACTCTCTATCACTCTCTGACACTCTCTGACACTCTCTGACACTCTCTGACACACTCTGTCGCTCTCTGACACTCTCGCACACTCTGGCACTATCTGACACACTCAGAAACTCTCTCTCCCTCTCTGAGACTCTCAGATACTCTCTATCACTCTCTGACACTCTCTGACACACTCTATCACTCTGTGACACTCTCTATCACTCTCTGACACTCTCTATCACTCTCAGACACTCTCTGTCACTCTCTATCACTCTCTGACACTCTCTATCACACTCTGAAACTCTCTGACACTCTCAGAGTCTCTCTATCACTCTCTATCACTCACTGACACTCTCAGATACTCTCTAACACTCTCTTACACTCACTGACACTCTCAGACACTCTCTTTCACTCTCTGTCACTCTCAGACGCTCTCATACACTCTCTATCACTCTCTGACACTCTCTATCTCTCTCTGACACACTCTATCGCTCTCTGACACTCTCTGACAAACTCAATCACTCTCTATCACTCTCTGACACAGTCTGACACTCTCTATCACTCTCTGACACTCTCTGACACTCTCTATCACTCTCTATCACTCTCTGACACTTTCTGACACTCTCAGACACTCTCAGACACTCTCTGTCACCCTCTATCACTCTCTTACACTCTCTATCACTCTCTGACTCTCTCTGACACTCTCTATCACACTCTGACGCTGTCTGACACTCTCTATCACTCAACGACACACTCTGAAACTCTCTATCAATCTCTATCACTCTCTATCATTCTCTGACTCTCACTGACACTCTCAGACACTCGCTGTCACTCTCAGACACTCTCTATCACTCTCTGACACTCTCTATCACTCTCTGACACTCTCTATCACTCTCTGACACTCACTATCACTCACAGACACTCTCTGACACTCTCTGACACTCTCTATCACTCTCTGACACTCACTATCACTCACAGACACTCTCTGACACTCTGTGACACTCTCTGACACTCTCCATCACTCTCTGACACTCTCTATCACTCTCTGACACTCACTATCACTCACAGACACTCTCTGACACTCTCTGACACTCTCTATCACTCTCTGACACTCACTATCACTCACAGACACCCTCTGACACACTCTCACACACTCTGACACTCTCTGACACACTCTGACACACTCATAGGCTCTCTGTCACTCTCTATCACTCTCTGTCACTCTCTATCACTCTCTGACACTCACTGACACTCTCAGAAGCTCTCTGTCACTCACAGACACTATCACTCTCTGACACTCTCTGACACTCTCTATCACTCTCTATCACTCTCTATCACTCTCTGACACTCTCTATCACTCTCTGACACTCTCTATCACTCTCTGACACTCACTGACACTCTCAGACGCTCTCTGTCACTCTCAGACACTATCACTCTCTGACACTCTCTGACACTCTCTATCAGTCTCTATCACTCTCTGACACTCTCTATCACTCTCTGACACTCTCTATCACACTCTAACGCTCTTTGACGCTCTCAGACACTCTCTGACGCACTCAGACACTCTCTGACAGTCCCTGACGCTCTCAGAAGCTCTCTGACACGCTCAGACACTCTCTATCACTCTTTATCACTCTCAGACACTCTCTGACACTCACAGACACTCTCAGATACTCTCTATCACTCTGTATCACTCTCTTACACTCTCTGACACTCTTAATCACTCTCTGACACTCTCTGACACCTCTATCACTCTCTGACACTCTCTGACGCTCTCTGACACACTCAGACAATCTCGATCACTCTTTATCACTCTCTGACACTCTCTGACACTCTCTGACACTCTCTATCACTCTCTATCACTCTCTGACACTCTCTGACAATCTCTATCACTCTCTGACACTCTCTGACATTCTCTATCACTCAATGACACTCTCTATCAATCTCCATCACTCTCTGACACACTCTGACACTCTCAGACTCTCTCTGACACTCTCTATCACTCTCTATCACTCTCTGACAATCTCTGACACTCTCTATCACTCTCTATCACTCTCTGACACTCTCTGACACTCTCTACCACTCTCTGACACTCTCTATCACTCTCTGACATTCTCAGACACTCTCCATCACTCTCTGACACTCTCTGCCACTCTCTGACACTCTCAGACACTCTCTGTCACTCTCAGACACTCTCTATCAAACTCTAACGCTCTATGACGCTCTCAGACACTCTCTGACGCACTCAGACACTCTCTGACACTCTCTGACGCTCTCAGACACTCTCTGACACTCTCAGACACGCTCAGACACTCTCTATCACTCTCTGACACTCTCTATCACTCTCTCTCACTCTCTGACACTCTCTGACACTCTCTATCACTCTCTGACACTCTCTATCACTCAATGACCCTCTGTGACACTCTCTATCACTCTCCATCACACTCTGACACTCTCTGACACACTCTGACACTCTCTGACACTCTCTATCACACTCCGTCTCACTCTCTGACACTCTCTGACACTCTCTATCACTCTCTGACACTCTCTGTCACTCTCTGTCACTCTCTATCACTCTCTATCACTCTCTGACACTCTCTATCTCTCTATCACTCCATGACAATCTCTGACGCACTCTATGACTCTCTATCACTCTCTGAAACTCTCTGACACATTCTGACACTCTCTATCACTTTCTATCACTCTCTGACACTCTCTGACACTCTCTGACACTCTCTGACACTCACCATCACTCCATGACACTCTCTGACACTCTCTATCACTCCCTATCACTCTCTGACACTTACTGACACTCTAAGACACTCTCTGTCACTAACTATCACTCTCTGACACTCTCTATCAATCTCTGAATCTCTCTGACACTCTCAGAGGCTCTCTAGCACTCTCTATCACTCACTGACACTCTCAGACACTCTCTATAGCTCTCTGACACTCACTGACACTCTCAGACACTCTCTTTCACTCTCTGTCACTCTCAGACAATCTCAGACACTCTCTATCACTCTCTGACACTCTCTATCACTCTCTGACACTCTCTGACTCTCTCTATCACTCAATGACACTCTCTGACACTCTCTATCACTCTCTGTCACTCTCTGACACACTCTGACACTCTCTGACACTCTCTATCACTCTCTGACACTCTCAGACCCTCTCTGTCACTCTCTATCACTCTCAGACACCCTCTGTCACTCTCTATCACTCTCTGACACTCTCTATCACACTCTCAAACTCTCTGACACTCTCAGAGGCTCTCTATCACTCTCTATCACTCACTGACACTCTCAGATACTCTCTAACACTCTCTGACACTCACTGACACTCTCAGACACTCTCTTTCACTCTCTGTCACTCTCAGACGCTCTCAGACACTCTCTACCACTCTCTGACACTCTCTATCTCTCTCTGACACACTCTATCGCTCTCTGACACTCTCTGACAAACTCAATCACTCTCTATCACTCTCTGACACAGTCTGACACTCTCTATCACTCTCTGACACTCTCTATCACTCTCTATCACTTTCTGACACTTTCTGACACTCTCAGACACTCTCAGACACTCTCTTTCACCCTCTATCACTCTCTTACACTATCTATCACTCTCTGACTCTCTCTGACACTCTCTATCACACTCTGACGCTGTCTGACACTCTCTATCACTCAACGACACACTCTGAAACTCTCTATCAATCTCTATCACTCTCTATCATTCTCTGACACTCACTGACACTCTCAGACACTCGCTGTCACTCTCAGACACACTCTATCACTCTCTGACACTCTCTATCACTCTCTGACTCTCACTATCACTCACAGACACTCTCTGACACTCTCTGACACTCTATATCACCCTCTGACACTCTCTGACACTCTGTGACACTCTCTGACACTCTCCATCACTCTCTGACACTCTCTGAAACTCTCTATCATTCGCTATCACTCTCTGACACCCTCTGACACACTCTGACACACTCAGACACTCTCTGACACACTCTGACATTCTCATAGGCTCTCTGTCACTCTCTATCACTCTCTGTCACTCTCTATCACTCTCTGACACTCTCTATCACTCTCTGACACTCACTGACACTCTCAGACGCTCTCTGTCACTCTCAGACACTATCACTCTCTGACACTCTCTGACACTCTCTATCACTCTCTATCACTCTCTGACACTCTCTATCACTCTCTGACACTCTCTATCACTCTCTGACACTCACTGACACTCTCAGACGCTCTCTGTCACTCTCAGACACTATCACTCTCTGACACTCTCTGACACTCTCTGACACTCTCTATCACTCTCTGACACACTCTATCACTCTCTGACACTGTCGATCACTCTCAGACACTCTCTATCACTCTCTATCACACTCTAACGCTCTTTGACGCTCTCAGACACTCTCTGACGCACTCAGACACTCTCAGATACTCTCTATCACTCTGTATCACTCTCTTACACTCCCTGACACTCTTAATCACTCTCTGACACTCTCTGACACTCTCTATCACTCTCTGACACTCTCCGACACTCTCTGACGCTCTCTGACACACTCAGACAATCTCGATCACTCTTTATCACTCTCTGACACTCTCTGACACTCTCTGACACTCACAGACACTCTCAGATACTCTCAGATACTCTCTATCACTCTGTATCACTCTCTAACACTCTCTGACACTCTCTATCACTCTCTGACACTCTCTATCACTCACTATCACTTGCTATCACTCTCTGACACACGCTGTCACTCTCTGACACTCTCGATCACTCTCTGACACTCACTGACACTCTCAGACACTCTCTATCACTCTCTGACACTCTCTGACACACTCTGACTCTCTCTATCACTCTATGACACTCTCTGACACGCTCTATCACTCTCTATCACACTCTGACACTCTCTGACACTCTCTGACACTCTCTGACACTCTCTATCACTCTCTATCACTCACTGACACTCTGAGACACTCTCTGTCACTCTCTGTCACTCTCTGTCACTCTCTGTCACGCTCAGAAACTCTCTATCACTCTCTGACACTCTCTGACACTCTCAGACACTCTCTGACACACTCAGACCATTCTCTACCACTCTCTATCACTCTCTGACACTCTCTGATACACTCTAACATTCTCAGACACTCTCTGACACTCTCCACCACTCTCTGACTCAATCTGACACTCTCAGACAGTCTCAGACACTCTCTATCATTCTCTGACACTCTCTGACACTCTCTGATACTCTCTGATACACTGTGACACTCTCTGACACTCTCTATCACTCTCTGACACTCTCTGACACTTTCAGACACTCTCTGCCACTCTCTATCACTCTCTGACACTCTCTAACACTCTCTGACACTCTCTGACACTCTCTATCACTCTCGGACCCTCTCTGGCTCTCTCAGACCCACGCAGACACTCGCTGACACTCACTTTCACTCTCTGACACTTTCAGACATTCTCTGCCACTCCCTATTACTCTCTCTCACTCGCTGTCACTCTCTGACACTCTCTGACACTCTCACACTCTCTGACAACTCTCACACTCTCTGACACTCTCACACTCTCGGACCCATTCTGACACTCTCTATCACTCTCTGACACTCTCTGACACTCTCTATCACTCACTGACACTCTCTATCACTCACTGACACACTCAGACACTCTCTGACACTCTCTGACACTCTCTATCACTCACTGACACTCTCTATCACTCACTGACACACTCAGACACTCTCTGACACTCTCTGACACTCTCTATCACTCTCTGACAATCTCTATCACTCACTATCACTTGCTATCACTCTCTGACACACGCTATCACTCTCTGACACTCTCGATCACTCTCTGACACTCACTGACACTCTCAGACATTCTGTGACACACTCTGACAATCTCTATCACTCTATGACACTCTCTGACACTCTCTGACACTCTCTATCACTCTCTATCACTCACTGACACTCTGAGACACTCTCTGTCACTCTCTGTCACTCTCTGTCACGCTCAGAAACTCTCTATCACTCTCTGACACTCTCTGACACTCTCAGACACTCTCTGACACACTCAGACCATTCTCTACCACTCTCTATCACTCTCTGACACTCTCTGATACACTCTAACATTCTCAGACACTCTCTGACACTCTCCACCACTCTCTGACTCAATCTGACACTCTCAGACAGTCTCAGACACTCTCTGTCATTCTCTGACACTCTCTGACACTCTCTGATACTCTCTGATACACTGTGACACTCTCTGACACTCGCTATCACTCTCTGACACTCTCTGACACTTTCAGACACTCTCTGCCACTCTCTATCACTCTCTGACACTCTCTAACACTCTCTGACACTCTCTGACACTCTCTATCACTCTCGGACCCTCTCTGGCTCTCTCAGACCCACGCAGACACTCGCTGACACTCACTTTCACTCTCTGACACTTTCAGACATTCTCTGCCACTCCCTATTACTCTCTATCACTCGCTGTCACTCTCTGACACTCTCTGACACTCTCACACTCTCTGACAACTCTCACACTCTCTGACACTCTCACACTCTCGGACCCATTCTGACACTCTCTATCACTCTCTGACACTCTCTGACACTCTCTATCACTCTCTGACACTCTCTATCACTCACTGACACTCTCTATCACTCACTGACACACTCAGACACTCTCTGACACTCTCTGACACTCTCTATCACTCTCTGACAATCTCTATCACTCACTATCACTTGCTATCACTCTCTGACACACGCTATCACTCTCTGACACTCTCGATCACTCTCTGACACTCACTGACACTCTCAGACATTCTGTGACACACTCTGACAATCTCTATCACTCTATGACACTCACTGACACACTCTGACACTCTCTATCACTCTCTGACACTCTCTGACACTCTCTGACTCTCTCTATCACTCTATGACACTCTCTGACACGCTCTATCACTCTCTATCACTCTCTGACACTCTCTGACACTCTCTATCACTCTCTATCACTCACTGACACTCTGAGACACTCTCTGTCACTCTCTGTCACTCTCTGTCACTCTCTGTCACGCTCAGAAACTCTCTATCACTCACTGACACACTCTGACACTCTCTATCACTCTCTGACACTCTCTGACACTCTCTGACTCTCTCTATCACTCCATGACACTCTCTGACACGCTCTATCACTCTCTATCACTCTCTGACACTCTCTGACACTCTCTATCACTCTCTCTGCCTCTCTGAGACTCTCAGATACTCTCTATCACTCTCTGACACACTCTGACACTCTCTGACACTCTCTATCACTCTGTGACTCTCTCTATCACTCTCTGACACTCTCTATCACTCTCAGACCCTCTCTGTCACTCTCTATCACTCTCTGACACTCTCTATCACACTCTGAAACTCTCTGACACTCTCAGAGGCTCTCTATCACACTCTATCACTCACTGACACTCTCAGATACTCTCTAACACTCTCTTACACTCACTGACACTCTCAGACACTCTCTTTCACGCTCTGTCACTCTCAGACGCTCTCAGACACTCTCTATCACTCTCTGACACTCTCTATCTCTCTCTGACACACTCTATCGCTCTCTGACACTCTCTGACAAACTCAATCACTCTCTATCACTCTCTGACACAGTATGACACTCTCTATCACTCTCTGACACTCTCTGACAATCTCTATCACTCTCTATCACTCTCTGACACTTTCTGACACTCTCAGACACTCTCAGACACTCTCTATCACTCTCTGACACTCTCTATCACTCTCTGACACTCTCTATCACTCTCTGACACTCACTATCACTCACAGACACTCTCTGACACTCTCTGACACTCTCTATCACTCTCTATCACTCTCTGACACTCACTATCACTCACAGACACTCTCTGACACTCTGTGACACTCTCTGACACTCTCCATCACTCTCTGACACTCTCTATCACTCTCTGACACTCACTATCACTCACAGACACTCTCTGACACTCTCTGACACTCACTATCACTCACAGACACTCAGTATCACTCACAGACACCCTCTGACACACTCTGACACACTCTGACACTCTCTGACACACTCTGACACACTCATAGGCTCTCTGTCACTCTCTATCACTCTCTGTCACTCTCTATCACTCTCTGACACTCACTGACACTCTCAGACGCTCTCTGTCACTCTCAGACACTATCACTCTCTGACACTCTCTATCACTCTCTATCACTCTCTATCACTGTCTGACACTCTCTATCACTCTCTGACACTCTCTATCACTCTCTGACACTCACTGACACTCTCAGACGCTCTCTGTCACTCTCAGACACTATCACTCTCTGACACTCTCTGACACACTCTATCACTCTCTATCACTCTCTGACACTCTCTATCACTCTCTGACAATCTCTATCACTCACTATCACTTGCTATCACTCTCTGACACACGCTATCACTCTCTGACACTCTCGATCACTCTCTGACACTCACTGACACTCTCAGACATTCTGTGACACACTCTGACCATCTCTATCACTCTATGACACTCACTGACACACTCTGACACTCTCTATCACTCTGTGACACTCTCTGACACTCTCTGACTCTCTCTATCACTCGATGACTCTCTCTGACACGCTCTATCACTCTCTATCACTCTCTGACACTCTCTGACACTCTCTATCACTCTCTATCACTCACTGACACTCTGAGACACTCTCTGTCACTCTCTGTCACTCTCTGTCACTCTCTGTCACTCTCTGTCACGCTCAGAAACTCTCTATCACTCTCTGACACTCTCTGACACTCTCTGACACTCTCTGACACACTCTGTCGCTCTCTGACACTCTCGCACACTCTGGCACTATCTGACACACTCAGAAACTCTCTCTCCCTCTCTGAGACTCTCAGATACTCTCTATCACTCTCTGACACTCTCTGACACACTCTATCACTCTGTGACACTCTCTATCACTCTCTGACACTCTCTATCACTCTCAGACACTCTCTGTCACTCTCTATCACTCTCTGACACTCTCTATCACACTCTGAAACTCTCTGACACTCTCAGAGTCTCTCTATCACTCTCTATCACTCACTGACACTCTCAGATACTCTCTAACACTCTCTTACACTCACTGACACTCTCAGACACTCTCTTTCACTCTCTGTCACTCTCAGACGCTCTCATACACTCTCTATCACTCTCTGACACTCTCTATCTCTCTCTGACACACTCTATCGCTCTCTGACACTCTCTGACAAACTCAATCACTCTCTATCACTCTCTGACACAGTCTGACACTCTCTATCACTCTCTGACACTCTCTGACACTCTCTATCACTCTCTATCACTCTCTGACACTTTCTGACACTCTCAGACACTCTCAGACACTCTCTGTCACCCTCTATCACTCTCTTACACTCTCTATCACTCTCTGACTCTCTCTGACACTCTCTATCACACTCTGACGCTGTCTGACACTCTCTATCACTCAACGACACACTCTGAAACTCTCTATCAATCTCTATCACTCTCTATCATTCTCTGACACTCACTGACACTCTCAGACACTCGCTGTCACTCTCAGACACTCTCTATCACTCTCTGACACTCTCTATCACTCTCTGACACTCTCTATCACTCTCTGACACTCACTATCACTCACAGACACTCTCTGACACTCTCTGACACTCTCTATCACTCTCTGACACTCACTATCACTCACAGACACTCTCTGACACTCTGTGACACTCTCTGACACTCTCCATCACTCTCTGACACTCTCTGACACTCTCTATCACTCTCTGACACTCTCTATCACTCTCTGTCACTCTCTATCACTCTCTGACACTCACTGACACTCTCAGAAGCTCTCTGTCACTCACAGACACTATCACTCTCTGACACTCTCTGACACTCTCTATCACTCTCTATCACTCTCTATCACTCTCTGACACTCTCTATCACTCTCTGACACTCTCTATCACTCTCTGACACTCACTGACACTCTCAGACGCTCTCTGTCACTCTCAGACACTATCACTCTCTGACACTCTCTGACACTCTCTATCAGTCTCTATCACTCTCTGACACTCTCTATCACTCTCTGACACTCTCTATCACTCTCTGACACACTCTATCACTCTCTGACACTGTCGATCACTCTCAGACACTCTCTATCACTCTCTATCACACTCTTACGCTCTTTGACGCTCTCAGACACTCTCTGACGCACTCAGACACTCTCTATCACTCTTTATCACTCTCAGACACTCTCTGACACTCACAGACACTCTCAGATACTCTCTATCACTCTGTATCACTCTCTTACACTCTCTGACACTCTTAATCACTCTCTGACACTCTCTGACACCTCTATCACTCTCTGACACTCTCTGACGCTCTCTGACACACTCAGACAATCTCGATCACTCTTTATCACTCTCTGACACTCTCTGACACTCTCTGACACTCTCTGACACTCTCTATCACTCTCTATCACTCTCTGACACTCTCTGACAATCTCTATCACTCTCTATCACTCTCTGACACTCTCTGACATTCTCTATCACTCAATGACACTCTCTATCAATCTCCATCACTCTCTGACACACTCTGACACTCTCAGACTCTCTCTGACACTCTCTATCACTCTCTATCACTCTCTGACAATCTCTGACACTCTCTATCACTCTCTATCACTCTCTATCACTCTCTGACACTCTCTGACACTCTCTACCACTCTCTGACACTCTCTATCACTCTCTGACATTCTCAGACACTCTCCATCACTCTCTGACACTCTCTGCCACTCTCTGACACTCTCAGACACTCTCTGTCACTCTCAGACACGCTCTATCACACTCTAACGCTCTTTGACGCTCTCAGACACTCTCTGACGCACTCAGACACTCTCTGACACTCTCTGACGCTCTCAGACACTCTCTGACACTCTCAGACACGCTCAGACACTCTCTATCACTCTCTGACACTCTCTATCACTCTCTCTCACTCTCTGACACTCTCTGACACTCTCTATCACTCTCTGACACTCTCTATCACTCAATGACCCTCTGTGACACTCTCTATCGCTCTCCATCACACTCTGACACTCTCTGACACACTCTGACACTCTCTGACACTCTCTATCACACTCCGTCTCACTCTCTGACACTCTCTGACACTCTCTATCACTCTCTGACACTCTCTGTCACTCTCTGTCACTCTCTATCACTCTCTATCACTCTCTGACACTCTCTATCTCTCTATCACTCCATGACAATCTCTGACGCACTCTATGACTCTCTATCACTCTCTGAAACTCTCTGACACATTCTGACACTCTCTATCACTCTCTATCACTCTCTGACACTCTCTGACACTCTCTGACACTCTCTGACACTCACCATCACTCCATGACACTCTCTGACACTCTCTATCACTCCCTATCACTCTCTGACACTCTCTATCACTCTCTTACACTCTCTGACACTCTCTATCTCTCTCTGACACTTACTGACACTCTAAGACACTCTCTCTCACTAACTATCACTCTCTGACACTCTCTATCAATCTCTGAATCTCTCTGACACTCTCAGAGGCTCTCTAGCACTCTCTATCACTCACTGACACTCTCAGACACTCTCTATAGCTCTCTGACACTCACTGACACTCTCAGACACTCTCTTTCACTCTCTGTCACTCTCAGACAATCTCAGACATTCTCTATCACTCTCTGACACTCTCTATCACTCTCTGACACTCTCTGACTCTCTCTATCACTCAATGACACACTCTGACACTCTCTATCACTCTCTGTCACTCTCTGACACACTCTGACACTCTCTGACACTCTCTATCACTCTCTGACACTCTCAGACCCCCTCTGTCACTCTCGATCACTCTCAGACACCCTCTGTCACTCTCTATCACTCTCTGACACTCTCTATCACACTCTCAAACTCTCTGACACTCTCAGAGGCTCTCTATCACTCTCTATCACTCACTGACACTCTCAGATACTCTCTAACACTCTCTGACACTCACTGACACTCTCAGACACTCTTTTTCACTCTCTGTCACTCTCAGACGCTCTCAGACACTCTCTACCACTCTCTGACACTCTCTATCTCTCTCTGACACACTCTATCGCTCTCTGACACTCTCTGACAAACTCAATCACTCTCTATCACTCTCTGACACAGTCTGACACTCTCTATCACTCTCTGACACTCTCTATCACTCTCTATCACTTTCTGACACTTTCTGACACTCTCAGACACTCTCAGACACTCTCTTTCACCCTCTATCACTCTCTTACACTCTCTATCACTCTCTGACTCTCTCTGACACTCTCTATCACACTCTGACGCTGTCTGACACTCTCTATCACTCAACGACACACTCTGAAACTCTCTATCAATCTCTATCACTCTCTATCATTCTCTGACACTCACTGACACTCTCAGACACTCGCTGTCACTCTCAGACACACTCTATCACTCTCTGACACTCTCTATCACTCTCTGACTCTCACTATCACTCACAGACACTCTCTGACACTCTCTGACACTCTATATCACCCTCTGACACTCTCTGACACTCTGTGACACTCTCTGACACTCTCCATCACTCTCTGACACTCTCTGAAACTCTCTATCATTCGCTATCACTCTCTGACACCCTCTGACACACTCTGACACACTCTGACACTCTCTGACACACTCTGACATTCTCATAGGCTCTCTGTCACTCTCTATCACTCTCTGTCACTCTCTATCACTCTCTGACACTCTCTATCACTCTCTGACACTCACTGACACTCTCAGACGCTCTCTGTCACTCTCAGACACTATCACTCTCTGACACTCTCTGACACTCTCTATCACTCTCTGACACTCTCTATCACTCTCTGACACTCTCTATCACTCTCTGACACTCACTGACACTCTCAGACGCTCTCTGTCACTCTCAGACACTATCACTCTCTGACACTCTCTGACACTCTCTGACACTCTCTATCACTCTCTGACACACTCTATCACTCTCTGACACTGTCGATCACTCTCAGACACTCTCTATCACTCTCTATCACACTCTAACGCTCTTTGACGCTCTCAGACACTCTCTGACGCACTCAGACACTCTCAGATACTCTCTATCACTCTGTATCACTCTCTTACACTCCCTGACACTCTTAATCACTCTCTGACACTCTCTGACACTCTCTATCACTCTCTGACACTCTCCGACACTCTCTGACGCTCTCTGACACACTCAGACAATCTCGATCACTCTTTATCACTCTCTGACACTCTCTGACACTCTCTGACACTCACAGACACTCTCAGATACTCTCAGATACTCTCTATCACTCTGTATCACTCTCTAACACTCTCTGACACTCTCTATCACTCTCTGACACTCTCTATCACTCACTATCACTTGCTATCACTCTCTGACACACGCTGTCACTCTCTGACACTCTCGATCACTCTCTGACACTCACTGACACTCTCAGACACTCTCTATCACTCTCTGACACTCTCTGACACACTCTGACTCTCTCTATCACTCTATGACACTCTCTGACACGCTCTATCACACTCTGACACTCTCTGACACTCTCTGACACTCTCTATCACTCTCTATCACTCACTGACACTCTGAGACACTCTCTGTCACCCTCTGTCACTCTCTGTCACGCTCAGAAACTCTCTATCACTCTCTGACACTCTCTGACACTCTCAGACACTCTCTGACACACTCAGACCATTCTCTACCACTCTCTATCACTCTCTGACACTCTCTGATACACTCTAACATTCTCAGACACTCTCTGACACTCTCCACCACTCTCTGACTCAATCTGACACTCTCATACAGTCTCAGACACTCTCTATCATTCTCTGACACTCTCTGACACTCTCTGATACTCTCTGATACACTGTGACACTCTCTGACACTCTCTATCACTCTCTGACACTCTCTGACACTTTCAGACACTCTCTGCCACTCTCTATCACTCTCTGACACTCTCTAACACTCTCTGACACTCTCTGACACTCTCTATCACTCTCGGACCCTCTCTGGCTCTCTCAGACACACGCAGACACTCGCTGACACTCACTTTCACTCTCTGACACTTTCAGACATTCTCTGCCACTCCCTATTACTCTCTCTCACTCGCTGTCACTCTCTGACACTCTCTGACACTCTCACACTCTCTGACAACTCTCACACTCTCTGACACTCTCACACTCTCGGACCCATTCTGACACTCTCTATCACTCTCTGACACTCTCTATCACTCACTGACACTCTCTATCACTCACTGACACACTCAGACACTCTCTGACACTCTCTGACACTCTATATCACTCACTGACACTCTCTATCACTCACTGACAATCTCTATCACTCACTATCACTTGCTATCACTCTCTGACACACGCTATCACTCTCTGACACTCTCGATCACTCTCTGACACTCACTGACACTCTCAGACATTCTGTGACACACTCTGACAATCTCTATCACTCTATGACACTCTCTGACACTCTCTGACACTCTCTATCACTCTCTATCACTCACTGACACTCTGAGACACTCTCTGTCACTCTCTGTCACTCTCTGTCACGCTCAGAAACTCTCTATCACTCTCTGACACTCTCTGACACTCTCAGACACTCTCTGACACACTCAGACCATTCTCTACCACTCTCTATCACTCTCTGACACTCTCTGATACACTCTAACATTCTCAGACACTCTCTGACACTCTCCACCACTCTCTGACTCAATCTGACACTCTCAGACAGTCTCAGACACTCTCTATCATTCTCTGACACTCTCTGACACTCTCTGATACTCTCTGATACACTGTGACACTCTCTGACACTCGCTATCACTCTCTGACACTCTCTGACACTTTCAGACACTCTCTGCCACTCTCTATCACTCTCTGACACTCTCTAACACTCTCTGACACTCTCTGACACTCTCTATCACTCTTGGACCCTCTCTGGCTCTCTCAGACCCACGCAGACACTCGCTGACACTCACTTTCACTCTCTGACACTTTCAGACATTCTCTGCCACTCCCTATTACTCTCTATCACTCGCTGTCACTCTCTGACACTCTCACACTCTCTGACAACTCTCACACTCTCTGACACTCTCACACTCTCGGACCCATTCTGACACTCTCTATCACTCTCTGACACTCTCTGACACTCTCTATCACTCTCTGACACTCTCTATCACTCACTGACACTCTCTATCACTCACTGACACACTCAGACACTCTCTGACACTCTCTGACACTCTCTATCATTCTCTGACAATCTCTATCACTCACTATCACTTGCTATCACTCTCTGACACACGCTATCACTCTCTGACACTCTCGATCACTCTCTGACACTCACTGACACTCTCAGACATTCTGTGACACACTCTGACAATCTCTATCACTCTATGACACTCACTGACACACTCTGACACTCTCTATCACTCTCTGACACTCTCTGACACTCTCTGACTCTCTCTATCACTCTATGACACTCTCTGACACGCTCTATCACTCTCTATCACTCTCTGACACTCTCTGACACTCTCTATCACTCGCTATCACTCACTGACACTCTGAGACACTCTCTGTCACTCTCTGTCACTCTCTGTCACTCTCTGTCACGCTCAGAAACTCTCTATCACTCTCTGACACTCTCTGACACTCTCTGACACTCTCTGACACTCTCTGACACACTCTGTCGCTCTCTGACACTCTCGCACACTCTGGCACTATCTGACACACTCAGAAACTCTCTCTCCCTCTCTGAGACTCTCAGATACTCTCTATCACTCTCTGACACACTCTATCACTCTGTGACACTCTCTATCACTCTCTGACACTCTCTATCACTCTCTGACACTCTCTGTCACTCTCTATCACTCTCTGACACTCTCTATCACACTCTGAAACTCTCTGACACTCTCAGAGGCTCTCTATCACTCTCTATCACTCACTGACACTCTCAGATACTCTCTAACACTCTCTTACACTCACTGACACTCTCAGACACTCTCTTTCACTCTCTGTCACTCTCAGACGCTCTCAGACACTCTCTATCACTCTCTGACACTCTCTATCTCTCTCTGACACACTCTATCGCTCTCTGACACTCTCTGACAAACTCAATCACTCTCTATCACTCTCTGACACAGTCTGACACTCTCTATCACTCTCTGACACTCTCTGACACTCTCTATCACTCTCTATCACTCTCTGACACTTTCTGACACTCTCAGACACTCTCAGACACTCTCTGTCACCCTCTATCACTCTCTTACACTCTCTATCACTCTCTGACTCTCTCTGACACTCTCTATCACACTCTGACGCTGTCTGACACTCTCTATCACTCAACGACACACTCTGAAACTCTCTATCAATCTCTACCACTCTCTATCATTCTCTGACACTCACTGACACTCTCAGACACTCGCTGTCACTCTCAGACACTCTCTATCACTCTCTGACACTCTCTATCACTCTCTGACACTCACTATCACTCACAGACACTCTCTGACACTCTCTGACACTCTCTATCACTCTCTGACACTCACTATCACTCACAGACACTCTCTGACACTCTGTGACACTCTCTGACACTCTCCATCACTCTCTGAGACTCTCTGAAACTCTCTATCATTCGCTATCACTCTCTGACACTCTCTGACACCCTCTGACACACTCTGACACACTCTGACACTCTCTGACACACTCTGACACACTCATAGGCTCTCTCTCACTCTCTCTCACTCTCTGTCACTCTCTATCACTCTCTGACACTCTCTATCACTCTCTGACACTCACTGACACTCTCAGACGCTCGCTGTCACTCTCAGACACTATCACTCTCTGACACTCTCTGACACTCTCTATCACTCTCTATCACTCTCTGAAACTCTCTATCACTCTCTGACACTCTCTATCACTCTCTGACACTCACTGACACTCTCAGACGCTCTCTGTCACTCTCAGACACTATCACTCTCTGACACTCTCTGACACTCTCTATCACTCTCTATCACTCTCTGACACTCTCTATCACTCTCTGACACTCTCTATCACTCTCTGACACACTCTATCACTCTCTGACACTGTCGATCACTCTCAGACACTCTCTATCACTCTCTATCACACTCTAACGCTCTTTGACGCTCTCAGACACTCTCTGACGCACTCAGACACTCTCAGATACTCTCTATCACTCTGTATCACTCTCTTACACTCTCTGACACTCTTAATCACTCTCTGACACTCTCTGACACTCTCTATCACTCTCTGACACTCTCTGACACTCTCTGACGCTCTCTGACACACTCAGACAATCTCGATCACTCTTTATCACTCTCTGACACTCTCTGACACTCACAGACACTCTCAGATACTCTCAGATACTCTCTATCACTCTGTATCACTCTCTAACACTCTCTGACACTCTCTATCACTCTCTGACACTCTCTATCACTCTGTATCACTTGCTATCACTCTCTGACACACGCTATCACTCTCTGACACTCTCGATCACTCTCTGACACTCACTGACACTCTCAGACATTCTGTGACACACTCTGACACTCTCTGACACTCACTGACTCTCTCTATCACTCTATGACACTCTCTGACACGCTCTATCACTCTCTATCACACTCGGACACTCTCTGACACTCTCTGACACTCTCTGACACTCCCTATCACTCTCTATCACTCACTGACACTCTGAGACACTCTCTGTCACTCTCTGTCACTCTCTGTCACTCTCTGTCACTCTCTGTCACTCTCTGTCACGCTCAGAAACTCTCTATCACTCTCTGACACTCTCTGACACTCTCAGACACTCTCTGACACACTCAGACCATTCTCTACCACTCTCTATCACTCTCTGACACTCTCTGATACACTCTAACATTCTCAGACACTCTCTGACACTCTCCACCACTCTCTGACTCAATCTGACACTCTCAGACAGTCTCAGACACTCTCTATCATTCTCTGACACTCTCTGATACTCTCTGATGCACTGTGACACTCTCTGACACTCTCTATCACTCTCTGACACTCTCTGACACTCTCTGACACTCTCTATCACTCTCGGACCCTCTCTGGCTCTCTCAGACCCACGCAGACACTCGCCGACACTCACTTTCACTCTCTGACACTTTCAGACATTCTCTGCCACTCCCTATTACTCTCTATCACTCGCTGACACTTTCAGACACTCTCTGCCACTCTCTATCACTCTCTGTCACTCTCTGTCACTCTCTGACACTCTCTGACACTCTCACACTCTCTGACAACTCTCACACTCTCTGACACTCTCACACTCTCGGACCCATTCTGACACTCTCTATCACTCTCTGACACTCTCTATCACTCTCTGACACTCTCTATCACTCACTGACACTCTCTATCACTCACTGACACACTCAGACACTCTCTGACACTCTCTGACACTCTCTATCACTCTCTGACAATCTCTATCACTCACTATCACTTGCTATCACTCTCTGACACACGCTATCACTCTCTGACACTCTCGATCACTCTCTGACACTCACTGACACTCTCAGACATTCTGTGACACACTCTGACAATCTCTATCACTCTATGACACTCACTGACACACTCTGACACTCTCTATCACTCTCTGACACTCTCTGACACTCTCTGACTCTCTCTATCACTCTATGACACTCTCTGACACGCTCTATCACTCTCTATCACTCTCTGACACTCTCTGACACTCTCTATCACTCTCTATCACTCACTGACACTCTGAGACACTCTCTGTCACTCTCTGTCACTCTCTGTCACTCTCTGTGACGCTCAGAAACTCTCTATCACTCTCTGACACTCTCTGACACTCTCTGACACACTCTGTCGCTCTCTGACACTCTCGCACACTCTGGCACTATCTGACACACTCAGAAACTCTCTCTCCCTCTCTGAGACTCTCAGATACTCTCTATCTCTCTCTGACACACTCTGACACTCTCTGACACACTCTATCACTCTGTGACACTCTCTATCACTCTCTGACACTCTCTATCACTCTCAGACACTCTCTGTCACTCTCTATCACTCTCTGACAATCTCTATCACACTCTGAAACTCTCTATCACTCACTGACACACTCAGACACTCTCTGACACTCTCTGACACTCTCTATCATTCTCTGACAATCTCTATCACTCACTATCACTTGCTATCACTCTCTGACACACGCTATCACTCTCTGACACTCTCGATCACTCTCTGACACTCACTGACACTCTCAGACATTCTGTGACACACTCTGACAATCTCTATCACTCTATGACACTCACTGACACACTCTGACACTCTCTATCACTCTCTGACACTCTCTGACACTCTCTGACTCTCTCTATCACTCTATGACACTCTCTGACACGCTCTATCACTCTCTATCACTCTCTGACACTCTCTGACACTCTCTATCACTCGCTATCACTCACTGACACTCTGAGACACTCTCTGTCACTCTCTGTCACTCTCTGTCACTCTCTGTCACGCTCAGAAACTCTCTATCACTCTCTGACACTCTCTGACACTCTCTGACACTCTCTGACACACTCTGTCGCTCTCTGACACTCTCGCACACTCTGGCACTATCTGACACACTCAGAAACTCTCTCTCCCTCTCTGAGACTCTCAGATACTCTCTATCACTCTCTGACACACTCTATCACTCTGTGACACTCTCTATCACTCTCTGACACTCTCTATCACTCTCTGACACTCTCTGTCACTCTCTATCACTCTCTGACACTCTCTATCACACTCTGAAACTCTCTGACACTCTCAGAGGCTCTCTATCACTCTCTATCACTCACTGACACTCTCAGATACTCTCTAACACTCTCTTACACTCACTGACACTCTCAGACACTCTCTTTCACTCTCTGTCACTCTCAGACGCTCTCAGACACTCTCTATCACTCTCTGACACTCTCTATCTCTCTCTGACACACTCTATCGCTCTCTGACACTCTCTGACAAACTCAATCACTCTCTATCACTCTCTGACACAGTCTGACACTCTCTATCACTCTCTGACACTCTCTGACACTCTCTATCACTCTCTATCACTCTCTGACACTTTCTGACACTCTCAGACACTCTCAGACACTCTCTGTCACCCTCTATCACTCTCTTACACTCTCTATCACTCTCTGACTCTCTCTGACACTCTCTATCACACTCTGACGCTGTCTGACACTCTCTATCACTCAACGACACACTCTGAAACTCTCTATCAATCTCTACCACTCTCTATCATTCTCTGACACTCACTGACACTCTCAGACACTCGCTGTCACTCTCAGACACTCTCTATCACTCTCTGACACTCTCTATCACTCTCTGACACTCACTATCACTCACAGACACTCTCTGACACTCTCTGACACTCTCTATCACTCTCTGACACTCACTATCACTCACAGACACTCTCTGACACTCTGTGACACTCTCTGACACTCTCCATCACTCTCTGAGACTCTCTGAAACTCTCTATCATTCGCTATCACTCTCTGACACTCTCTGACACCCTCTGACACACTCTGACACACTCTGACACTCTCTGACACACTCTGACACACTCATAGGCTCTCTCTCACTCTCTCTCACTCTCTGTCACTCTCTATCACTCTCTGACACTCTCTATCACTCTCTGACACTCACTGACACTCTCAGACGCTCGCTGTCACTCTCAGACACTATCACTCTCTGACACTCTCTGACACTCTCTATCACTCTCTATCACTCTCTGAAACTCTCTATCACTCTCTGACACTCTCTATCACTCTCTGACACTCACTGACACTCTCAGACGCTCTCTGTCACTCTCAGACACTATCACTCTCTGACACTCTCTGACACTCTCTATCACTCTCTATCACTCTCTGACACTCTCTATCACTCTCTGACACTCTCTATCACTCTCTGACACACTCTATCACTCTCTGACACTGTCGATCACTCTCAGACACTCTCTATCACTCTCTATCACACTCTAACGCTCTTTGACGCTCTCAGACACTCTCTGACGCACTCAGACACTCTCAGATACTCTCTATCACTCTGTATCACTCTCTTACACTCTCTGACACTCTTAATCACTCTCTGACACTCTCTGACACTCTCTATCACTCTCTGACACTCTCTGACACTCTCTGACGCTCTCTGACACACTCAGACAATCTCGATCACTCTTTATCACTCTCTGACACTCTCTGACACTCACAGACACTCTCAGATACTCTCAGATACTCTCTATCACTCTGTATCACTCTCTAACACTCTCTGACACTCTCTATCACTCTCTGACACTCTCTATCACTCTGTATCACTTGCTATCACTCTCTGACACACGCTATCACTCTCTGACACTCTCGATCACTCTCTGACACTCACTGACACTCTCAGACATTCTGTGACACACTCTGACACTCTCTGACACTCACTGACTCTCTCTATCACTCTATGACACTCTCTGACACGCTCTATCACTCTCTATCACACTCGGACACTCTCTGACACTCTCTGACACTCTCTGACACTCCCTATCACTCTCTATCACTCACTGACACTCTGAGACACTCTCTGTCACTCTCTGTCACTCTCTGTCACTCTCTGTCACTCTCTGTCACTCTCTGTCACGCTCAGAAACTCTCTATCACTCTCTGACACTCTCTGACACTCTCAGACACTCTCTGACACACTCAGACCATTCTCTACCACTCTCTATCACTCTCTGACACTCTCTGATACACTCTAACATTCTCAGACACTCTCTGACACTCTCCACCACTCTCTGACTCAATCTGACACTCTCAGACAGTCTCAGACACTCTCTATCATTCTCTGACACTCTCTGATACTCTCTGATGCACTGTGACACTCTCTGACACTCTCTATCACTCTCTAACACTCTCTGACACTTTCAGACACTCTCTGCCACTCTCTATCACTCTCTGACACTCTCTGACACTCTCTGACACTCTCTATCACTCTCGGACCCTCTCTGGCTCTCTCAGACCCACGCAGACACTCGCCGACACTCACTTTCACTCTCTGACACTTTCAGACATTCTCTGCCACTCCCTATTACTCTCTATCACTCGCTGACACTTTCAGACACTCTCTGCCACTCTCTATCACTCTCTGTCACTCTCTGTCACTCTCTGACACTCTCTGACACTCTCACACTCTCTGACAACTCTCACACTCTCTGACACTCTCACACTCTCGGACCCATTCTGACACTCTCTATCACTCTCTGACACTCTCTATCACTCTCTGACACTCTCTATCACTCACTGACACTCTCTATCACTCACTGACACACTCAGACACTCTCTGACACTCTCTGACACTCTCTATCACTCTCTGACAATCTCTATCACTCACTATCACTTGCTATCACTCTCTGACACACGCTATCACTCTCTGACACTCTCGATCACTCTCTGACACTCACTGACACTCTCAGACATTCTGTGACACACTCTGACAATCTCTATCACTCTATGACACTCACTGACACACTCTGACACTCTCTATCACTCTCTGACACTCTCTGACACTCTCTGACTCTCTCTATCACTCTATGACACTCTCTGACACGCTCTATCACTCTCTATCACTCTCTGACACTCTCTGACACTCTCTATCACTCTCTATCACTCACTGACACTCTGAGACACTCTCTGTCACTCTCTGTCACTCTCTGTCACTCTCTGTGACGCTCAGAAACTCTCTATCACTCTCTGACACTCTCTGACACTCTCTGACACACTCTGTCGCTCTCTGACACTCTCGCACACTCTGGCACTATCTGACACACTCAGAAACTCTCTCTCCCTCTCTGAGACTCTCAGATACTCTCTATCTCTCTCTGACACACTCTGACACTCTCTGACACACTCTATCACTCTGTGACACTCTCTATCACTCTCTGACACTCTCTATCACTCTCAGACACTCTCTGGCACTCTCTATCACTCTCTGACAATCTCTATCACACTCTGAAACTCTCTGAAACTCTCAGAGGCTCTCTATCACTCTCTATCACTCACTGACACTCTCAGATACTCTCTAACACTCTCTTACACTCACTGACACTCTCAGACACTCTCTTTCACTCTCTGTCACTCTCTGTCACTCTCAGACGCTCTCAGACACTCTCTATCACTCTCTGACACTCTCTATCTCTCTCTGACACACTCTATCGCTCTCTGACACTCTCTGACAAACTCAATCACTCTCTATCACTCTCTGACACAGTCTGACACTCTCTATCACTCTCTGACACTCTCTGACACTCTCTATCACTCTCTATCACTCTCTGACACTTTCTGACACTCTCAGACACTCTCTGTCACCCTCTATCACTCTCTTACACTCTCTATCACTCTCTGACTCTCTCTGACACTCTCTATCACACTCTGACGCTGTCTGACACTCTCTATCACTCAACGACACACTCTGAAACTCTCTATCAATCTCTATCACTCTCTATCATACTCTGACACTCACTGACACTCTCAGACACTCGCTGTCACTCTCAGACACTCTCTATCACTCTCTGACACTCTCTATCACTCTCTGACACTCTCTATCACTCTCTGACACTCACTATCACTCACAGACACTCTCTGACACTCTCTGACACTCTCTATCACTCTCTGACACTCACCAACACTCACAGACACTCTCTGACACTCTGTGACACTCTCTGACACTCTCCATCACTCTCTGACACTCTCTGAAACTGTCTATCATTCGCTATCACTCTCTGACACTCTCTGACACCCTCTGACACACTCTGACACACTCTGACACTCTCTGACACACTCTGACACACTCATAGGCGCTCTCTCACTCTCTATCACTCTCTGTCACTCTCTATCACTCTCTGACACTCTCTATCACTCTCTGACACTCACTGACACTCTCAGACGCTCTCTGTCACTCTCAGACACTATCACTCTCTGACACTCTCTGACACTCTCTATCACTCTCTATCACTCTCTGACACTCTCTATCACTCTCTGACACTCTCTATCACTCTCTGACACTCACTGACACTCTCAGACGCTCTCTGTCACTCTCAGACACTATCACTCTCTGACACTCTCTATCACTCTCTATCACTCTCTGACACTCTCTATCACTCTCTGACACTCTCTATCACTCTCTGACACACTCTATCACTCTCTGACACTGTCGATCACTCTCAGACACTCTTTATCACTCTCTATCACACTCTAACGCTCTTTGACGCTCTCAGACACTCTCTGACGCACTCAGACACTCTCTGACAGTCTCTGACGCTCTCAGACGCTCTCTGACACGCTCAGACACTCTCTATCACTCTTTATCACTCTCAGACACTCTCTGACACTCACAGACACTCTCAGATACTCTCTATCACTCTGTATCACTCTCTTAAACTCTCTGACACTCTTAATCACTCTCTGACACTCTCTGACACTCTCTATCACTCTCTGACACTCTCTGACACTATCTGACGCTCTCTGACACACTCAGACAATCTCGATCACTCTTTATCACTCTCTGACACTCTCTGACACTCTCTGACACTCTCTATCACTCTCTATCACTCTCTGACACTCTCTGACAATCTCTATCACTCTCTATCACTCTCTGAGACTCTCTGACATTCTCTATCACTCAATGACACTCTCTATCAATCTCCATCACTCTCGACACACTCTGACACTCTCTATCACTCTCTATCACTCTCTGACACTCTCTGACACTCTCTATCACTCTCTATCACTCTCTATCACTCTCTGACACACTCTGACACTCTCTATCACTCTCTATCACTCTCTGACACTCTCTGACACTCTCTATCACTCTCTATCAATCTCCATCACTCTCGACACACTCTGACACTCTCTATCCCTCTCTATCACTCTATGGCACTCTCTGACGCTATCTATCACTCTCTATCACTCTCTGACATTCTCTGACATTCTGTGACACACTCTGACAATCTCTATCACGCTATGACACTCACTGACACACTCTGACACTCTCTATCACTCTCTGACACTCTCTGACTCTCTCTATCACTCCATGACACTCTCTGACACGCTCTATCAATCTCTATCACTCTCTGACAATCTCTGACACTCTCTGACACTCTCTGACACTCTCTGACACTCTCTGACACTGTCTATCACTCTCTATCACTCACTGACACTCTGAGACACTCTCTGTCACTCTCTGTCACTCTCTGTCACTCTCAGACACGCTCAGAAATTCTCTATCACTCTCTGACACTCTCTATCACTCTCTGGCACTCTCTGACACTCTCTGACACTCTCTGTCGCTCTCTGACACTCTCACACACTCTGGCACTATCTGACACACTCAGAAACTCTCTCTCCCTCTCTGAGACTCTCAGATACTCTCTATCACTCTCTGACACTCTCTATCACTCTCTGACATTCTCAGACACTCTCTATCACTCTCTGACACTCTCTGCCACTCTCTGACACTCTCAGACACTCTCTGTCACTCTCAGACACTCTCTATCACACTCTAACGCTCTTTGACGCTCTCAGATACTCTCTGACGAACTCAGACACTCTCCGACACTCTCTGACGCTCTCTATCACTCTCTGACACTCTCTGATGCTCTCAGACACTCTCAGACACTCTCTATCACTCTCAGACACTCTCTATCACTCTCTGACACTCTCTGACGCTCTCAGACACTCTCTGAAACGTTCTGACATTCTTCATCACTCTCTGACACACTCTGACTCAGTTTGACACTCTCAGACACTCTCTATCACTCTCTATCACTCTCTGACACTCTCCATCACTCAATGACACTCTCTGAAAATCTCTATCACTGTCTATCACTCTCTGACACTCTCTGACACTCTCTGACACACTCTGACACTCTCAGACACTCTCTGACACTCTCAGAATCGCTCTATCACTCGTAATCACTCTCTGACACTCTCTGACACTCTCTATCAATCTCTGACAGTCTCTATCACTCTCTATGAATCTCTGACACTCTCTGACACTCTCTATCACTCTCTATCACTCTCTGACACTCTCTGACACTCTCTATCGCTCTCTGACACTCTCTGACAGACTCAATCACTCTCTATCACTCTCTGAAACACTCTGACACTCTCTATCACTCTATGACACTCTCTGACACTCTCGATCACTCTCTATCACTCTTTGACACACTCTGACACTCTCTGACATTCTGTGACACACTCTGACAATCTCTATCACTCTATGACACTCACTGACACACTCTGACACTCTCTATCACTCTCTGACACTCTCTGACTCTCTCTATCACTCCATGACACTCTCTGACACGCTCTATCACTCTCTATCACTCTCTGACAATCTCTGACACACTCTGACACTCTCTGACACTCTCTGACACTGTCTATCACTCTCTATCACTCACTGACACTCTGAGACACTCTCTGTCACTCTCTGTCACTCTCTGTCACTCTCTGTCACTCTCAGACACGCTCAGAAACTCTCTATCACTCTCTGACACTCTCTATCACTCTCTGACACTCTCTGACACTCTCTGACACTCTCTGTGGCTCTCTGACACTCTCACACACTCTGGCACTATCTGACATTCTCAGACACTCTCTATCACTCTCTGACACTCTCTGACACTCTCAGACACTCTCTGTCACTCTCAGACACTCTCTATCACACTCTAACGCTCTTTGACGCTCTCAGATACTCTCTGACGAACTCAGACACTCTCTGACGCTCTCTATCGCTCTCTGACACTCTCTGATGCTCTCAGACACTCTCAGACATTCTCTATCACTCTCAGACACTCTCTATCACTCTCTGACACTCTCTGACGCTCTCAGACACTCTCTGAAACGTTCTAACATTCTTCCTCACTCTCTGACACACTCTGACACAGTTTGACACTCTCAGACACTCTCTATCACTCTCTATCACTCTCTGACACTCTCCATCACTCAATGACACTCTCTGAAAATCTCTATCACTGTCTATCACTCTCTGACACTCTCTGACACCCTCTGACACACTCTGACACTCTCAGACACTCTCTGACACTCTCAGACTCGCTCTATCACTCGTAATCACTCTCTGACACTCTCTGACACTCTCTATCACTCTCTGACACTCTCTATCACTCTCTGACACTCTCTATCGCTCTCTGACACACTCTGACTCTCTCTATCACTCTATGACACTCTCTGAAACTCTCTATCACTCTCTGTCACTCTCTGACACACTCAGACACTCTCTGACACTCTCAGACACTCTCAGACACTTTCTGTCACTCTCTATCACTCTCTGACACTCTCTATCACTCTCTGACACTCTCTATCACTCTCTGACACTCACTGACACTCTCAGACGCTCTCTGTCACTCTCAGACACTATCACTCTCTGACACTCTCTGACACTCTCTATCACTCTCTATCACTCTCTGACACTCTCTATCACTCTCTGACACTCTCTATCACTCTCTGACACACTCTATCACTCTCTGACACTGTCGATCACTCTCAGACACTCTTTATCACTCTCTATCACACTCTAACGCTCTTTGACGCTCTCAGACACTCTCTGACGCACTCAGACACTCTCTGACAGTCTCTGACGCTCTCAGACGCTCTCTGACACGCTCAGACACTCTCTATCACTCTTTATCACTCTCAGACACTCTCTGACACTCACAGACACTCTCAGATACTCTCTATCACTCTGTATCACTCTCTTAAACTCTCTGACACTCTTAATCACTCTCTGACACTCTCTGACACTCTCTATCACTCTCTGACACTCTCTGACACTATCTGACGCTCTCTGACACACTCAGACAATCTCGATCACTCTTTATCACTCTCTGACACTCTCTGACACTCTCTGACACTCTCTATCACTCTCTATCACTCTCTGACACTCTCTGACAATCTCTATCACTCTCTATCACTCTCTGACACTCTCTGACATTCTCTATCACTCAATGACACTCTCTATCAATCTCCATCACTCTCGACACACTCTGACACTCTCTATCACTCTCTATCACTCTCTGACACTCTCTGACACTCTCTGACACTCTCTATCGCTCTCTGACACTCTCTGACACACTCAATCACTCTCTATCACTCTCTGAAACACTCTGACACTATCTGACGCTCTCTGACACACTCAGACAATCTCGATCACTCTTTATCACTCTCTGACACTCTCTGACACTCTCTGACACTCTCTATCACTCTCTATCACTCTCTGACACTCTCTGACAATCTCTATCACTCTCTATCACTCTCTGACACTCTCTGACATTCTCTATCACTCAATGACACTCTCTATCAATCTCCATCACTCTCGACACACTCTGACACTCTCTATCACTCTCTATCACTCTCTATCACTCTCTGACACTCTCTGACACTCTCTATCGCTCTCTGACACTCTCTGACACACTCAATCACTCTCTATCACTCTCTGAAACACTCTGACACTCTCTATCACTCTATGACACTCTCTGACACTCTCGATCACTCTCTATCACTCTTTGACACACTCTGACACTCTCAGACACTCTCTGTCACTCTCTCTCACTCTCTGAAACTCTCTGAAACTCTCAGAGACTATCTATCACTCTCTGACATTCGCTATCACTCTCTGACATTCTCAGACACTCTCTGTCACTCTCTGACACTCCCTATCACTCTCTGACACTCTCTGACACTCTCTATCACTCTCTGACACTCTCTGACACTCTCTATCACTCAATGACCCTCTGTGACACTCTCTATCACTCTCCATCACACTCTGACACTCTCTGACACACTCTGACACTCTCAGACACTCTCTATCACTCTCCGTATCACTATCTGACTCTCTCTGACACTCTCTATCACTCTCTGACACACTCTGACACTCTATCACTCTCTATCACTCTCTGACACTCTCTATCACTCTCTGACACTCTCTGACACTCTCTATCACTCTCTATCACTCTCTGACACACTCTGACACTCTCTATCACTCTCTATCACTCTCTATCACTCTCTGTCACTCTCTGACACTCTCGATTAATCAATGACACTCTGTGACACTCGCTATAACTCTCTATCACTCTATGACAATCTCTGACGCTCTCTTTGACTCTCTATCACTCTCTGAAACTCTATGACACACTCTGACACTCTCCATCACTCTCTCTCACTCTCTGACACTCTCTGACAATCTCTGACACTCTCTGACACTTTCCATCACACTATGACACTCTCTGACGCTCTCTATCTCTCTCTGACACTTACTGACACTCTCAAACACTCTCTGTCACTAACTATCACTCTCTGACACTCTCTATCACTCTCTGAATCTCTCTGACACTCTCAGAGGCTCTCTATCACTCTCTATCACTCACTGACACTCTCAGACACTCTCTATCACTCTCTGACACTCACTGACACGCTCAGACACTCTCTTTCACTCTCTGTCACTCTCAGACAATCTCAGACACTCTCTATCACTCTCTGACACTCTCTGACACACTCAATCACACTCTATCACTCTCTGACACACTCTGACTCTCTCTATCACTCTATGACACTCTCTGACACTCTCTATCACTCTCTGTCACTCTCTGACACACTCTGACACTCTCTGACACTCTCAGACCCTCTCTGTCACTCTCTATCACTCTCTGACACTCTCTATCACTCTCTGTCAGTCTCTGACACACTCTGACACTCTCTGACACTCTCTGTCGCTCTCTGACACTCTCTGACACACTCTGACACACTCTGACACTCTCTGTCACTCTCTGACACTCTCTATCACTCTCTGTCACTCTCTGACACACTCTGATACTCTCTGACACTCTCTGACACTCTCAGACCCTCTCTGTCACTCTCTATCACTCTCTGACACTCTCTATCACTCTCTGTCACTCTCTGACACACTCTGACACTCTCTGACACTCTCTGTCGCTCTCTGACACTCTCACACACTCTGGCACTATCTGACACACTCAGAAACTCTCTCTCCCTCTCTGAGACTCTCAGATACTCTCTATCACTCTCTGACACTCTCTATCACTCTCTGACATTCTCAGACACTCTCTATCACTCTCTGACACTCTCTGCCACTCTCTGACACTCTCATACACTCTCTGTCACTCTCTCTCACTCTCAGACACTCTCTATCACACTCGAATGCTCTTTGACGCTCTCAGACACTCTCTGACGCACTCAAACTCTCTCTGACACTCTCTGACGCTCTCAGACACTCTCTGACACTCTCTGACGCTCTCAGACACTCTCAGACACTCTCTATCACTCTCAGATACTCTCTATCACTCTCTGACACGCTGTGACGCTCTCAGACACACTTTGACGCTCTCAGACAGTCTCTATCACTCTCTATCACTCTCTGACACTCTCTATCACTCAATGACAATCTCTGAAAATATCTATCACTGTCTATCACTCTCAGACCCTCTCTGTCACTCTCTATCACTCTCTGACACTCTCTATCACTCTCTGACACTCTCTATCACTCTCTGAAACTCTCTGACACTCTCAGAGGCTCTCTATCACTCTCTATCACTCACTGACACTCTCAGACACTCTCTATCACACTCTGACACCCACTGACACTCTCAGACACTCTCTTTCACTCTCTGTCATTCTCAGACGCTCTCAGACACTCTATATCACTCTCTGACACTCTCTGTCTCTCTCTGACACACTCTATCGCTCTCTGACACTCTCTGACACACTCAATCACTCTCCATCACTCTCTGACACAGTCTGACACTCTCTATCACTCTATGACACTCACTGAAACTCTCTATCACTCTCTATCACTCTCAGACACTTTCAGACACTTTCTGACACTCTCAGACACTCTCAGACACTCTCTGTCACCCTCTATCACTCTCTTACACTCTCTACCACTCTCTGACACTCTCTGACAAACTCTTTCACACTCTGACACTGTCTGACACTCTCTATCACTCAATGACACACTCTGAAACTCTCTATCAATCTCTATCACTCTCTATCACTCTCTGACACTCACTGACACTCTCAGACACTCGTCACTCTCAGACACTCGTTGTCACTCTCAGACACTCTCTATCACTCTCAGACACTCTCTGTCACACTCTATCACTCTCTGACACTCTCTATCTCTCTCTGACACTCTCTGTCACGCTCAGAGGCTCTCTATCACTCACTGACACTCTCAGACACTCTCTATCACTCAATGACACATTCTGAAACTGTCTATCACTACACTATCACTCTCTATCACTCTCTATCACTCTCTGACACACACTGACACTTTCAGACACTCGCTGTCACTCTCAGACACTCTCATACACTCTCTATCACTCTCTGACACTCTCTATCACTCACTTACACTCTCTTTCGCTCTCTGACACTCTCTGAAACTCTGACACTCTCAATCACTCTCTATCACTCTCTGACACTCTCTGACACTCTCAGAATCTCTCTCTCACTCTCTGAAACTCTCTGACACTCTCAGAGACTATCTATCACTCTCTATCACTCTCTGACATTCGCTATCACTCTCTGACATTCTCAGACACTCTCTCTCACTCTCTGACACTCCCTATCACTCTCTGACACTCTCTGACACTCTTTATCACTCTCTGACACTCTCTGACACTCTCTATCACTCAATGACCCTCTGTGACACTCTCTATCACTCTCCATCATACTCTGACACTCTCTGACACACTCTGACACTCTCAGACACTCTCTATCACACTCCGTATCACTCTCTGACACTCTCTGCCACTCTCTATCACTCTCTGACAGTCTCTATCACTCTCTATCACTCTCTGACACACTCTGACACTCTCTATCACTCTCTATCACTCTCTGACACTCTCTGACACTCTTTATCACTCCCTATCAATCTCTGTCATTCTCTGACACTCTCTATTAATCAATGACACTCTGTGACACTCTCTATAACTCTCTATCACTCTGTGACAATCTCTGACGCTCTCTTTGACTCTCTATCACTCTCTGAAACTCTCTGACACACTCTGACACTCTCTATCACTCTCTCTCACTCTCTGACACTCTCTGACACTCTCTGACACTCTCCATCACTCTATGACACTCTCTGACACTCTCTATCACTCTCTATCACTCTCTGACACTCTCTATCACTCTCTTACACTCTCTGACACTCTCTATCTCTCTCTGACACTTACTAACACTCTCAGACACTCTCTGTCACTCTCTATCACTCTCTGAATCTCTCTGACACTCTCAGAGGCTCTCTATCACTCTCTATCACTCACCGACACTCTCAGGCACTCTCTATCACTCTCTGACACTCACTGACACTCTCAGACACTCTCTTTCACTCTCTGTCACTCTCAGACAATCTCAGACACTCTCTATCACTCTCTGACACTCTCTATCACTCTCTGACACTCTCTGACACACTCAATCACACTCTATCACTCTCTGACACACTCTGACTCTCTCTATCACTCTATGACACTCTCTGACACTCTCTATCACTCTCTGACACTCTCTATCACTCTCTGTCACTCTCTGACACTCTCTATCACTCTCTGACACACTCTGACACTCTCTATCACTCTCTGACACACTCTGACACATTCTGACACTATGTGACACACTCTGAAACTCTCTCTCACTCTATGACATTCTCAGACACTCTCTCTCACTCTCTGACACTCCCTATCACTCTCTGACACTCTCTGACACTCTTTATCACTCTCTGACACTCTCTGACACTCTCTATCACTCAATGACCCTCTGTGACACTCTCTATCACTCTCCATCACACTCTGACACATTCTGACACTCTGTGACACACTCTGAAACTCTCTCTCACTCTATGACACTCTCTGACACTCCCTATCACTCTCTGACACTCTCTAACACTCTCTGACACACTCTGACACACTCTGACACTCTGTGACACACTCTGACACTCTCTATCACTCTATGACACTCTCTGACGCTCTCTATCACTCTCAGACACTCTCTGTCACTAACTATCACTCTCTGACACTCTCTATCACTCTCTGAATCTCTCTGACACTCTCAGAGGCTCTCTATCACTCTCTATCACTCACCGACACTCTCAGGCACTCTCTATCACTCTCTGACACTCACTGACACTCTCAGACACTCTCTTTCACTCTCTGTCACTCTCAGACAATCTCAGACACTCTCTATCACTCTCTGACACTCTCTATCACTCTCTGACACTCTCTGACACACTCAATCACACTCTATCACTCTCTGACACACTCTGACTCTCTCTATCACTCTATGACACTCTCTGACACTCTCTATCACTCTCTGACACTCTCTATCACTCTCTGTCACTCTCTGACACTCTCTGACACTCTCTATCACTCTCTGACACACTCTGACACTCTCTATCACTCTCTGACACACTCTGACACATTCTGACACTCTGTGACACACTCTGAAACTCTCTCTCACTCTATGACACTCTCTGACGCTCTCTATCACTCTCTGACACTCTCTAGCACTCTCTGACACTCTCTGACACTCTCTATCACTCTCTGACACACTCTGACACACTCTGACACTCTGTGACACACTCTGACACTCTCTATCACTCTATGACACTCTCTGACGCTCTCTATCACTCTCTATCACTCTCTGACACTCTCTATCACTCTCTTACAATCTCTGACACTCTCTTTCACTCTCCGTTACTCACTGACACTGTCAGACACTCTCTGTCACTCACTATCACTCTCTGACACTCTCTTTCACTCTCTGTCACTGTCAGAGACTCTCAGACACTCTCTATCACTCCCTGACACTCTCTATCACTCCCTGACACTCGCTATCACTCTCTGACACTCTCTATCGCTCTCTGACACACTCTGACTCTCTCTATCACTCTATGACACTCTCTGAAACTCTCTATCACTCTCTGTCACTCTCTGACACTCTCTATCACTCTCTGACACTCTCTGACACTCTCAGAGGCTCTCTATCACTCTCTATCACTCACTGACACCCTCAGACACTCTCTGACACTCTCAGACACTCTCAGACACTTTCTGTCACTCTCTATCACTCTCTGACACTCTCTATCACTCTCTGACACTCTCTATCACTCTCTGACACTCTCTGTCACTCTCTTTCACTCTCTGACACTCTCTATCACTCTCTGACACTCTCTGACACTCTCAGAGGCTCTCTATCACTCTCTATCACTCACTGACACCCTCAGACACTCTCTATCACTCTCTGACACTCACTGACACTCTCAGACACTCTCTTTCACTCTCTATCACTCTCTGACACTCTCAGACACTCTCTATCACTCTCTGACACTCTCTATTTCTCTGACACTCTCTATCGCTCTCTGACACTCTCTGACACACTCAATCTCTCTCTGACACACTCTGACACTCTCTATCACTCTATGACACTCTCTGACACTCTCTATCACTCTCTATCACTCTCTGACACACTCTGACAGTCTCTGACACTCTCAGACACTCTCTGTCACTCTCTATCACTCTCTGTCACTCTATCACTCTCTGACACTCTCTGAAACTCTCTATCACTCTCTATCACTCTCTATCACTCTCTGACACTCACTGAAACTCTCAGACACTCGCTGTCACTCTCAGACACTCTCTGTCACTCTCAGACACTCTCAGACAATCTCTATCACTCTCTGACACTCTCTATCACTCTCTGACACTCTCTTTTGCTCTCTGTCACTCTCTGACACACTCTGACACTCTCTGACACTCTCAGACACTCTCTATCACTCTCTGACACTCTCTGACACTCTCTGGCACTCTCAGAATCTCTCTCTCACACTCTGAAACTCTCAGACGCTCTCTATCACTCTCTGACATTCTCAGACACTCTCTATCACTCTCTGACACTCTCTATCACTCTCTTACTCTCTCTGACACTCTCTATCACTCTCTGACACTCTCAGACACTCTCAGACACTCTCTATCACTCTCTGACACTCTCTGACACTCTCAGAATCGCTCTCTCACTCTCTGTCACTCTCAGAAACTCTCTATCACTCTCTGACACTCTCTATCACTCTCTGACATTCTCAGACACTCTCTATCACTCTCTGACACTCTCTATCACTCTCTGACACACTCTGACACTCTCTATCACTCTCTGACACACTCTGACACACTCTGACACTCTGTGACACACTCTGACACTCTCTATCACTCTATGACACTCTCTGACGCTCTCTATCACTCTCTATCACTCTCTGACACTCTCTATCACTCTCTGACACTCTCTATCACTCTCTTACACTCTCTATCACTCTCTTACACTCTCTGACACTCTCTATCACTCTCTGACACTCACCGACACTCCCAGACACTCTCTGTCACTCACTATCACTCTCTGACACTCTCTTTCACTCTCTGTCACTCTCAGACACTCTCAGACACTCTCTGACACTCTCTATCACTCTCTGACACTCTCTATCACTCTCTGACACTCTCTATCGCTGTCTGACACTCTCTGACACACTCAATCACTCTCTATCACTCTCTGACACACTCTGACACACTCTGACACTCTCTGTCACTCTCTGACACTCTTTATCACTCTCTGACACTCTCTATCGCTCTCTGACACTCTCTGACACACTCAATCACTCTCTATCCCTCTCTGACACACTCTGACACTCTCTATCACACTATGACACTCTCTATCACACTATGACACTCTCTGACACTCTCTATCACTCTATATCACTCTCTGACATACTCTGACACTCTCTGACACTCTCAGACACTCTCTGTCACTCTCTATCACTCTCTGACACTCTACCACTCGCTGACACTCTCTATCACTCTCTATCACTCTCTTACACTCTCTAACACTCTCTGACACTCTCTGACACTCTCTATCACACTCTGACACTGTCTGACACTCTCTATCACGCAATGACACACTCTGAAACTATCTATCACTATCTATCACTCTCTGTCACTCTCTGTCACTCACTGACACTCTCAGACACTCGCTGTCACTCACAGACATTCTCTGTCACTCTCAGACACACTCAGACACTCGCTGTCACTCACAGACACTCTCTGTCACTCTCAGACACTCTCAGACACTCTCTATCACTCTCTGACACTCTCTATCACTCTCTGACACTCTCTTTCGCTCTCTGACACTCTCTGACACACTCTGACACTCTCTGACACTCTCAGACACTCTCTATCTCTCTCTGACACTCTCTGACACTCTCAGAATCTCTCTCTCACTCTCTGAAACTCTCAGACACTCTCTATCACTCTCTGACACTCTCTATCACTCTCTGACACTTTCTGACACTCTCTATCACTCTCTGACACTCACTGACACTCTCAGACGCTCTCTGTCACTCTCAGACACTCTCTATCACTCTCTATCACGCTCTGACACTCTCTGACGCTCTCTATCACTCTCTATCACTCTCTGACACTCTCTGACACACTCAGACACTCTGTGACAGACTCTGAAAATCTCTATCACTCTATGAAACTCTCTGACGCTCTCTATCACTCTCCATCACTCTCTGACACTCTCTGACACTCTCTATCACTCTATGACACTTTCTGACTCGCTCTGACACTCTCTAACATGCTCTATCACGCTCTGACACTCTCTGACACTCTCTGACACTCTCAGAGGCTCTCTATCACTCACTATCACTCACTGACACTGTCAGACACTCTCTCTCTCTCTGACACTCACTGACACTGTCAGACACTCTCAGACACTCTCTTTCACTCTCTGTCACTCTCAGACACTCTCAGACTCTGTCCATCACTCTCAGTCAATCTCTGACACACTCTGACACTCTCTGACACTCTCAGACAATCTCTGTCACTCTCTATCACTCTCTGACACTCTCAATCACTCTCTGACACTGTCTATCACTCTCTGACACTCTCTGACACTCTCAGAGGCTCTCTATCATCTCTATCACTCACTGACACCCTCAGACACTCTCTATCACTCTCTGACACTCACTGACACTCTCAGACACTCTCTTTCACTCTCTGTCCCTCTCAGACAATCTCAGACACTCTCTATCACTCTCTGTCACTCTATATCTCTCTCTGACACTGTATATCGCTCTCTGACACTCTCTGACACACTCAATCACTCTCTATCACTCTCTGACACACTCTGACACTCTCTATCACTCTATGACACTCTCTGACACTCTCTATCAATCTCTATCACTCTCTGACACACTCTGACACTCTCTGACACTCTCAGACACTCTCTGTCACTCTCTATCACTCTCTGACACTCTGTCACTCTCTGACACTCTCTATCACTCTCTATCACTCTCTTACACTCTCTATCACTCTCTGACACTCTCTGACACTCTCTATCACACTCTGACACTGTCTGACACTCTCTATCACTCAATGACACACTCTGATACTCTCTATCACTCTCTATCACTCTCTGACACTCACAGACACTCTCAGACACTCGCTGTCACTCTCAGACACTCGCTGTCACTCTGAGACGCTCTTTGTCACTCTCAGACACTCTCTATCACTCTCTATCACTCTCTGACACTCTCTGACGCTCTCTATCACTCTCTATCACTCTCTGACACTCTCTGACACACTCAGACACTCTGTGACAGACTCTGAAAATCCCTATCACTCTCTGAACCTCTCTGACGCTCTCTATCACTCTCCATCACTCTCTGACACTCTCTGACACACTCTGACACTCTCTATCACTCTCTTTCACTCTCTGACACACTCTATCACTCTCTGACACTTTCTGACTCGCTCTGACACTCTCTAACATTCTCTATCACGCTCTGACACTCTCTGACACTCTCAGAGGCTCTCTATCACTCACTATCACTCACTGACACTGTCAGACACTCTCTCTCTCTCTCTGACACTCACTGACACTGTCAGACACTCTCAGACACTCTCTTTCACTCTCTGTCACTCTCAGACACTCTCAGACTCTCTCCATCACTCTCTGTCACTCTCTGACACACTCTGACACTCTCTGACACTCTCAGACACTCTCTGTCACTCTCTATCACTCTCTGACACTCTCAATCACTCTCTGACACTCTCTATCACTCTCTGACACTCTCTGTCACTCTCTATCCGTCTCTTACACTCTCTATCACTCTCTGACACTCTCTGACACTCTCAGAGGCTCTCTATCATCTCTATCACTCACTGACACCTTCAGACACTCTCTATCACTCTCTGACACTCACTGACACTCTCAAACACTCTCTTTCACTCTCTGTCAATCTCAGACACTCTCTATCACTCTCTGACACTCTATATCTCTCTCTGACACTCTCTATCGCTCTCTGACACTCTCTGACACACTCAATCACTCTCTATCACTCTCTGACACACTCTAACACTCTCTATCACTCTATGACACTCTCTGACACTCTCTATCACTCTCTGACACTCTCTGACACTCTCAGAGGCTCTCTATCACTCTCTATCACTCACTGACACCCTCAGACACTCTCTATCACTCTCTGACACTCACTGACACTCTCAGACAATCTCTTTCACTCTCTATCACTCTCTGACACTCTCAGACACTCTCTATCACTCTCTGACACTCTCTATTTCTCTGACACTCTCTATCGCTCTCTGACACTCTCTGACACACTCAATCTCTCTCTGACACACTCTGACACTCTCTATCACTCTATGACACTCTCTGACACTCTCTATCACTCTCTATCACTCTCTGACACACTCTGACAGTCTCTGACACTCTCAGACACTCTCTGTCACTCTCTATCACTCTCTGTCACTCTATCACTCTCTGACACTCTCTGAAACTCTCTATCACTCTCTATCACTCTCTATCACTCTCTATCACTCTCTGACACTCACTGAAACTCTCAGACACTCGCTGTCACTCTCAGACACTCTCTATCACTCTCTGACACTCTCTATCACTCTCTGACACTCTCTTTTGCTCTCTGTCACTCTCTGACACACTCTGACACTCTCTGACACTCTCAGACACTCTCTATCACTCTCTGACACTCTCTGACACTCTCTGGCACTCTCAGAATCTCTCTCTCACACTCTGAAACTCTCAGACGCTCTCTATCACTCTCTGACACTCTCTATCACTCTCTGACATTCTCAGACACTCTCTATCACTCTCTGACACTCTCTATCACTCTCTTACTCTCTCTGACACTCTCTATCACTCTCAGACGCTCTCTATCACTCTCTGACACTCTCTATCACTCTCTGACATTCTCAGACACTCTCTATCACTCTCTGACACTCTCTATCACTCTCTTACTCTCTCTGACACTCTCTATCACTCTCTGACACTCTCAGACACTCTCTATCACTCTCTATCACTCTCTGACACTCTCAGAATCTCTCTCTCACTCTCTGTCACTCTCAGAAACTCTCTATCACTCTCTGACACTCTCTATCACTCTCTGACATTCTCAGACACTCTCTATCACTCTCTGGCACTCTCTATCACTCTCTGACACACTCTGACACTCTCTATCACTCTCTGACACACTCTGACACACTCTGACACTCTGTGACACACTCTGACACTCTCTATCACTCTATGACACTCTCTGACGCTCTCTATCACTCTCTATCACTCTCTGACACTCTCTATCACTCTCTTACACTCTCTATCACTCTCTGACACACTCTGACACACTCTGACACTCTGTGACACACTCTGACACTCTCTATCACTCTATGACACTCTCTGACGCTCTCTATCACTCTCTATCACTCTCTGACACTCTCTATCACTCTCTGACACTCACCGACACTCCCAGACACTCTCTGTCACTCACTATCACTCTCTGACACTCTCTTTCACTCTCTGTCACTCTCAGACACTCTCAGACACTCTCTGACACTCTCTATCACTCTCTGACACTCTATATCACTCTCTGACACTCTCTATCGCTGTCTGACACTCTCTGACACACTCAATCACTCTCTATCACTCTCTGACACACTCTGACTCTCTCTATCAGGCTATGACACTCTCTGACACTCTCTATCACTCTCTGTCACTCTCTGACACACTCTGACACTCTCTGTCACTCTCTGACACTCTTTATCACTCTCTGACACTCTCTATCGCTCTCTGACACTCTCTGACACACTCAATCACTCTCTATCCCTCTCTGACACACTCTGACACTCTCTATCACACTATGACACTCTCTATCACACTATGACACTCTCTGACACTCTCTGACACTCTCAGACACTCTCTGTCACTCTCTATCACTCTCTGACACTCTACCACTCGCTGACACTCTCTATCACTCTCTATCACTCTCTTACACTCTCTAACACTCTCTGACACTCTCTGACACTCTCTATCACACTCTGACACTGTCTGACACTCTCTATCACGCAATGACACACTCTGAAACTATCTATCACTATCTATCACTCTCTATCACTCTCTGTCACTTACTGACACTCTCAGACACTCGCTGTCACTCACAGACATTCTCTGTCACTCTCAGACACACTCAGACACTCGCTGTCACTCACAGACACTCTCTGTCACTCTCAGACACTCTCAGACACTCTCTATCACTCTCTGACACTCTCTATCACTCTCTGACACTCTCTTTCGCTCTCTGACACTCTCTGACACACTCTGACACTCTCTGACACTCTCAGACACTCTCTATCTCTCTCTGACACTCTCTGACACTCTCAGAATCTCTCTCTCACTCTCTGAAACTCTCAGACACTCTCTATCACTCTCTGACACTCTCTATCACTCTCTGACACTTTCTGACACTCTCTATCACTCTCTGACACTCACTGACACTCTCAGACGCTCTCTGTCACTCTCAGACACTCTCTATCACTCTCTATCACGCTCTGACACTCTCTGACGCTCTCTATCACTCTCTATCACTCTCTGACACTCTCTGACACACTCAGACACTCTGTGACAGACTCTGAAAATCTCTATCACTCTATGAAACTCTCTGACGCTCTCTATCACTCTCCATCACTCTCTGACACTCTCTGACACTCTCTGACAATCTCTGACACTCTCTATCACTCTATGACACTTTCTGACTCGCTCTGACACTCTCTAACATTCTCTATCACGCTCTGACACTCTCTGACACTCTCAGAGGCTCTCTATCACTCACTATCACTCACTGACACTGTCAGACACTCTCTCTCTCTCTGACACTCACTGACACTGTCAGACACTCTCAGACACTCTCTTTCACTCTCTGTCATTCTCAGACACTCTCAGACTCTGTCCATCACTCTCAGTCACTCTCTGACACACTCTGACACTCTCTGACACTCTCAGACAAGCTCTGTCACTCTCTATCACTCTCTGACACTCTCAATCACTCTCTGACACTCTCTATCACTCTCTGACACTCTCTGACACTCTCAGAGGCTCTCTATCATCTCTATCACTCACTGACACCCTCAGACACTCTCTATCACTCTCTGACACTCACTGACACTCTCAGATACTCTCTTTCACTCTCTGTCACTCTCAGACAATCTCAGACACTCTCTATCACTCTCTGACACTCTATATCTCTCTCTGACACTGTATATCGCTCTCTGACACTCTCTGACACACTCAATCACTCTCTATCACTCTCTGACACACTCTGACACTCTCTATCACTCTATGACACTCTCTGACACTCTCTATCAATCTCTATCACTCTCTGACACACTCTGACACTCTCTGACACTCTCAGACACTCTCTATCACTCTCTATCACTCTCTTACACACTCTGACACTCTCTGACACTCTCAGACACTCTCTGTCACTCTCTATCACTCTCTGACACTCTGTCACTCTCTGACACTCTCTATCACTCTCTATCACTCTCTTACACTCTCTATCACTCTCTGACACTCTCTGACACTCTCTATCACACTCTGACACTGTCTGACACTCTCTATCACTCAATGACACACTCTGATACTCTCTATCACTCTCTATCACTCTCTGACACTCACTGACACTCTCAGACACTCGCTGTCACTCTCAGACACTCGCTGTCACTCTGAGACGCTCTTTGTCACTCTCAGACACTCTCTATCACTCTCTATCACTCTCTGACACTCTCTGACGCTCTCTATCACTCTCTATCACTCTCTGACACTCTCTGACACACTCAGACACTCTGTGACAGACTCTGAAAATCTCTATCACTCTCTGAACCTCTCTGACGCTCTCTATCACTCTCCATCACTCTCTGACACTCTCTGACACACTCTGACACTCTCTATCACTCTCTTTCACTCTCTGACACACTCTATCACTCTCTGACACTTTCGGACTCGCTCTGACACTCTCTAACATTCTCTATCACGCTCTGACACTCTCTGACACTCTCAGAGGCTCTCTATCACTCACTGACACTGTCAGACACTCTCTCTCTCTCTCTGACACTCACTGACACTGTCAGACACTCTCAGACACTCTCTTTCACTCTCTGTCACTCTCAGACACTCTCAGACTCTCTCCATCACTCTCTGTCACTCTCTGACACACTCTGACACTCTCTGACACTCTCAGACACTCTCTGTCACTCTCTATCACTCTCTGACACTCTCAATCACTCTCTGACACTCTCTATCACTCTCTGACACTCTCTGTCACTCTCTATCCGTCTCTTACACTCTCTATCACTCTCTGACACTCTCTGACACTCTCAGAGGCTCTCTATCATCTCTATCACTCACTGACACCTTCAGACACTCTCTATCACTCTCTGACACTCACTGACACTCTCAAACACTCTCTTTCACTCTCTGTCAATCTCAGACACTCTCTATCACTCTCTGACACTCTATATCTCTCTCTGACACTCTCTATCGCTCTCTGACACTCTCTGACACACTCAATCACTCTCTATCACTCTCTGACACACTCTGACACTCTCTATCACTCTATGACACTCTCTGACACTCTCTATCACTCTCTGACACTCTCTGACACTCTCAGAGGCTCTCTATCACTCTCTATCACTCACTGACACCCTCAGACACTCTCTATCACTCTCTGACACTCACTGACACTCTCAGACACTCTCTTTCACTCTCTATCACTCTCTGACACTCTCAGACACTCTCTATCACTCTCTGACACTCTCTATTTCTCTGACACTCTCTATCGCTCTCTGACACTCTCTGACACACTCAATCTCTCTCTGACACACTCTGACACTCTCTATCACTCTATGACACTCTCTGACACTCTCTATCACTCTCTATCACTCTCTGACACACTCTGACAGTCTCTGACACTCTCAGACACTCTCTGTCACTCTCTATCACTCTCTGTCACTCTATCACTCTCTGACACTCTCTGAAACTCTCTATCACTCTCTATCACTCTCTATCACTCTCTGACACTCACTGAAACTCTCAGACACTCGCTGTCACTCTCAGACACTCTCTATCACTCTCTGACACTCTCTATCACTCTCTGACACTCTCTTTTGCTCTCTGTCACTCTCTATCACTCTCTATCACTCTCTGACACACTCTGACACTCTCTGACACTCTCAGACACTCTCTATCACTCTCTGACACTCTCTGACACTCTCTGGCACTCTCAGAATCTCTCTCTCACACTCTGAAACTCTCAGACGCTCTCTATCACTCTCTGACACTCTCTATCACTCTCTGACATTCTCAGACACTCTCTATCACTCTCTGACACTCTCTATCACTCTCTTACTCTCTCTGACACTCTCTATCACTCTCTGACACTCTCAGACACTCTCAGACACTCTCTATCACTCTCTATCACTCTCTGACACTCTCTGACACTCTCAGAATCTCTCTCTCACTCTCTGTCACTCTCAGAAACTCTCTATCACTCTCTGACACTCTCTATCACTCTCTGACATTCTCAGACACTCTCTATCACTCTCTGGCACTCTCTATCACTCTCTGACACACTCTGACACTGTCTATCACTCTGTGACACACTCTGACACTCTGTGACACACTCTGGCACTCTCTATCACTCTATGACACTCTCTGACGCTCTCTATCACTCTCTATCACTCTCTGACACTCTCTATCACTCTCTTACACTCTCTATCACTCTCTTACACTCTCTGACACTCTCTATCACTCTCTGACACTCACCGACACTCCCAGACACTCTCTGTCACTCACTATCACTCTCTGACACTCTCTTTCACTCTCTGTCACTCTCAGACACTCTCAGACACTCTCTGACACTCTCTATCACTCTCTGACACTCTATATCACTCTCTGACACTCTCTATCGCTGTCTGACACTCTCTGACACACTCAATCACTCTCTATCACTCTCTGACACACTCTGACTCTCTCTATCAGTCTATGACACTCTCTGACACTCTCTATCACTCTCTGTCACTCTCTGACACACTCTGACACTCTCTGTCACTCTCTGACACTCTCTATCACACTATGACACTCTCTGACACTCTCTATCACTCTATATCACTCTCTGACACACTCTGACACTCTCTGACACTCTCAGACACTCTCTGTCACTCTCTATCACTCTCTGACACTCTACCACTCGCTGACACTCTCTATCACTCTCTATCACTCTCTTACACTCTCTAACACTCTCTGACACTCTCTGACACTCTCTATCACACTCTGACACTGTCTGACACTCTCTATCACGCAATGACACACTCTGAAACTATCTATCACTATCTATCACTCTCTATCACTCTCTGTCACTCACTGACACTCTCAGACACTCGCTGTCACTCACAGACATTCTCTGTCACTCTCAGACACACTCAGACACTCTCTGTCACTCTCAGACACTCTCAGACACTCTCTATCACTCTCTGACACTCTCTATCACTCTCTGACACTCTCTTTCGCTCTCTGACACTCTGACACACTCTGACACTCTCTGACACTCTCAGACACTCTCTATCTCTCTCTGACACTCTCTGACACTCTCAGAATCTCTCTCTCACTCTCTGAAACTCTCAGACACTCTCTATCACTCTCTGACACTCTCTATCACTCTCTGACACTTTCTGACACTCTCTATCACTCTCTGACACTCACTGACACTCTCAGACGCTCTCTGTCACTCTCAGACACTCTCTATCACTCTCTATCACTCTCTGACACTCTCTGACGCTCTCTATCACTCTCTATCACTCTCTGACACTCTCTGACACACTCAGACACTCTGTGACAGACTCTGAAAATCTCTATCACTCTATGAAACTCTCTGACGCTCTCTATCACTCTCCATCACTCTCTGACACTCTCTGACACTCTCTGACAATCTCTGACACTCTCTATCACTCTATGACACTTTCTGACTCGCTCTGACACTCTCTAACATTCTCTATCACGCTCTGACACTCTCTGACACTCTCTGACACTCTCAGAGGCTCTCTATCACTCACTATCACTCACTGACACTGTCAGACACTCTCTCTCTCTCTGACACTCACTGACACTGTCAGACACTCTCAGACACTCTCTTTCACTCTCTGTCACTCTCAGACACTCTCAGACTCTGTCCATCGCTCTCACTCACTCTCTGACACACTCTGACACTCTCTGACACTCTCAGACAATCTCTGTCACTCTCTATCACTCTCTGACACTCTCAATCACTCTCTGACACTCTCTATCACTCTCTGACACTCTCTGACACTCTCAGAGGCTCTCTATCATCTCTATCACTCACTGACACCCTCAGACACTCTCTATCACTCTCTGACACTCACTGACACTCTCAGACACTCTCTTTCACTCTCTGTCACTCTCAGACAATCTCAGACACTCTCTATCACTCTCTGACACTCTATATCTCTCTCTGACACTGTATATCACTCTCTGACACACTTAATCACTCTCTATCACTCTCTGACACACTCTGACACTCTCTATCACTCTATGACACGCTCTGACACTCTCTATCAATCTTTATCACTCTCTGACACACTCTGACACTCTCTGACACTCTCAGACACTCTCTGTCACTCTCTATCACTCTCTGACACTCTGTCACTCTCTGACACTCTCTATCACTCTCTATCACTCTCTTACACTCTCTATCACTCTCTGACACTCTCTGACACTCTCTATCACACTCTGACACTGTCTGACACTCTCTATCACTCAATGACACACTCTGATACTCTCTATCACTCTCTATCACTCTCTGACACTCACTGGCACTCTCAGACACTCGCTGTCACTCTCAGACACTCGCTGTCACTCTGAGATGCTCTTTGTCACTCTCAGACACTCTCTATCACTCTCTATCACTCTCTGACACTCTCTGACGCTCTCTATCACTCTCTATCACTCTCTGACACTCTCTGACACACTCAGACACTCTGTGACAGACTCTGAAAATCTCTATCACTCTCTGAACCTCTCTGACGCTCCCTATCACTCTCCATCACTCTCTGACACACTCTGACACTCTCTATCACTCTCTTTCACTCTCTGACACACTCTATCACTCTCTGACACTTTCTGACTCGCTCTGACACTCTCTAACATTCTCTATCACGCTCTGACACTCTCTGACACTCTCAGAGGCTCTCTATCACTCACTATCACTCACTGACACTGTCAGACTCTCTCTCTCTCTCTCTGACACTCACTGACACTGTCAGACACTCTCAGACACTCTCTTTCACTCTCTGTCACTCTCAGACACTCTCAGACTCTCTCCATCACTCTCTGTCACTCTCTGACACACTCTGACACTCTCTGACACTCTCAGACACTCTCTGTCACTCTCTATCACTCTCTGACACTCTCAATCACTCTCTGACACTCTCTATCACTCTCTGACACTCTCTGTCACTCTCTATCCGTCTCTTACACTCTCTATCACTCTCTGACACTCTCTGACACTCTCAGAGGCTCTCTATCATCTCTATCACTCACTGACACCTTCAGACACTCTCTATCACTCTCTGACACTCACTGACACTCTCAAACACTCTCTTTCACTCTCTGTCAATCTCAGACACTCTCTATCACTCTCTGACACTCTATATCTCTCTCTGACACTCTCTATCGCTCTCTGACACTCTCTGACACACTCAATCACTCTCTATCACTCTCTGACACACTCTGACACTCTCTATCACTCTCTGACACTCACTGACACTCTCAAACACTCTCTTTCACTCTCTGTCAATCTCAGACACTCTCTATCACTCTCTGACACTCTATATATCTCTCTGACACTCTCTATCGCTCTCTGACACTCTCTGACACACTCAATCACTCTCTATCACTCTCTGACACACTCTGACACTCTCTATCACTCTATGACACTCTCTGACACTCTCTATCAATCTCTATCACTCTCTGACACACTCTGACAATCTCTGACACTCCCAGACACTCTCTGTCACTCTCTATCACTCTCTGACACTCTGTCACTCTCTGACACTCTCTATCACTCTCTATCACTCTCTTACACTCTCTATCACTCTCTGACACTCTCTGACACTCTCTATCACACTCTGACATTGTCTGACACTCTCTATCACTCAATGACACACTCTGATACTCTCTATCACTCTCCATCGCTCTCTATCACTCTCTATCACTCTCTGACACTCACTGACACTCTCAGACACTCGCTGTCACTCTCAGACACTCGCTGTCACTCTCAGATACTCTCTGTCACTCTCTGACACTCTCTATCACTCTCTCACATTCTCAGACACTCTCTATTACTCTCTGAAAATCTCTATCACTATCTCACACTCTCTGACACTCTCTATCACTCTCTGACACTCTCTGACACTCTCTCACACTCTCTAACACTCTCTATCACTCTCTCACACTCTCTGACACTCTCTATCACTCTCTGACACTCTCTGACACACTCAGACACTCCGTGACAGACTCTGACACTCTCTATCACTCTATGACACTCTCTGACACTCTCTGACGCTCTCAGACACTCTCTAACACTCTCTAATACTCTCTATCACTCTCTGACACTCTCTGGCACACTCAGACACTCTCTATCACTCTCTTACACTCACTGGCACTCTCAGACACTCTCTTTCACTCTCTGTCACTCTCAGATACTCTCGGACACTCTCTGACACTCTCTATCACTCTACATCACTCTCTATCACTCTCTGACACTCTCTGACACTCTCTATCACTCTCTATCACTCTCTGACACTCTCTGAAACTCTCTGAAACTCTCTATCACTCTCTATCACCCTCTGACACGCTCTATCACTCTCTGACACTCTCTATCAATCTGTATCACTCTCTGACACTCTCTGACACACTCTGACACACTCTGACACTCTCTATCACTCTCTGACACTCTCAGACACTCTCTATCACTCTCTGACACTCACTGACACTGTCAGACATTCTCTGTCACTCCCTGTCACTCTCAGACACTCTCTGACACTCTCTATCACTCTCTATCGCTCTCTGACACTCTCTGACACACTCAATCACTCTCTATCACTCTCTGACACTCTCTGACACTCACTATCACTCTATGACACACTATGACACTCTCTGACACTCTCTATCACTCTCTATCATGCTCTGACACTCTCTGACACCCTCTGACACATTCGGGCACACTCTGACACTCTCTGACACTCTCTGACACTCTCTATCACTCTCTATCACTCTCTAACACTCTCAGAGGCTCTCTATCATCTCTATCACTCACTGACACCTTCAGACACTCTCTATCACTCTCTGACACTCACTGACACTCTAAAACACTCTATTTCACTCTCTGTCAATCTCAGACACTCTCTATCACTCTCTGACACTCTATATCTCTCTCTGACACTCTCTATCGCTCTCTGACACTCTCTGACACACTCAATCACTCTCTATCACTCTCTGACACACTCTGACACTCTCTATCACTCTATGACACTCTCTGACACTCTCTATCAATCTCTATCACTCTCTGACACACTCTGACAATCTCTGACTCTCAGACACTCTCTGTCACTCTCTATCACTCTCTGACACTCTGTCACTCTCTGACACTCTCTATCACTCTCTATCACTCTCTTACACTCTCTATCACTCTCTGACACTCTCTGACACTCTCTATCACACTCTGACACTGTCTGACACTCTCTATCACTCAATGACACACTCTGATACACTCTATCACTCTCTATCACTCTCTATCACTCTCTATCACTCTCTATCACTCTCTGACACTCACTGACACACTCAGACACCCGCTGTCAATCTCAGGCACTCGCTGTCACTCTCAGATACTCTCTGTCACTCTCTGACACTCTCTATCACTCTCTCACATTCTCAGACACTCTCTATTACTCTCTGAAAATCTCTATCACTATCTCACACTCTCTGACACTCTCTATCACTCTCTGACACTCTCTCACACTCTCTGACACTCTCTATCACTCTCTCACACTCTCTGACACTCTCTATCACTCTCTGACACTCTCTGACACACTCAGACACTCCGTGACAGACTCTGACACTCTTTATCACTCTATGACACTCTCTGACACTCTCTGACGCTCTCAGACACTCTCTAACACTCTCTAACACTCTCTATCACTCTCTGACACTCTCTGGCACACTCAGACACTCTCTATCACTCTCTTACACTCACTGACACTCTCAGACACTCTCTTTCACTCTCTGTCACTCTCAGATTCTCTCAGACACTCTCTATCACTCTCTGACACTCTCTGACACTCTCGGACACTCTCTGACACTCTCTATCACTCTCCATCACTCTCTATCACTCTCTGACACTCTCTGACACTCTCTATCACTCTCTATCACTCTCTGACACTCTCTGAAACTCTCTGAAACTCTCTATCACTCTCTATCACCCTCTGACACGCTCTATCACTCTCTGACACTCTCTATCAATCTGTATCACTCTCTGACACTCTCTGACACACTCTGACACACTCTGACACAATCTGACACTCTCTGACACTCTCTGACACTCTCAGAGGCTCTAAATCACTCTCTATCACTCTCTGACACTCTCAGACACTCTCTATCACTCTCTGACACTCGCTGACACTGTCAGACATTCTCTGTCACCACCTGTCACTCTCAGACACTCTCTGACACTCTCTATCACTCTCTATCGCTCTCTGACACTCTCTGACACACTCAATCACTCTCTATCACTCTCTGACACTCTCTGACACTCACTATCACTCTATGACACACTATGACACTCTCTGACACTCTCTATCACTCTCTATCATGCTCTGACACTCTCTGACACCCTCTGACACATTCTGGCACACTCTGACACTCTCTGACACTCTCTGACACTCTCTATCACTCTCTAACACTCTCTGACAATCTCAGAGGCTCTCTATCACTCTCTGACACTCTCAGACACTCTCTATCACTCTCTGACACTCACTGACACTCTCAGACACTCTCTGTTAGTCTCTGTCACTCTCAGACAGTCTCAGACATTCTCTATCACTCTCTATCACACTCTGACGCTCTCTGACGCTCTCAGACACTCTCTAACGCTCTCTAACACTCTCTATCACTCTCTGACACTCACTGACAGTCTCAGACACTCTCTTTCACCTTCTGTCACTCTCAGATACTCTCAGACGCTCTCTATCACTCTCTGACACTCTCTGTCGCTCTCTGACACTCTCCAACACTCTCTGGCACTCTCTGACACTCACTGACACTCTCAGTCACAGTCAAACACTCTCTGTCACTCCCTGACACTCTCGGACACTCTCTATCACTCTCTGACACTCTCTATCACTCTCTGACATTCTCAGACTCTCTCTATCACTCTCTGACACTCTCTATCACTCGCTGGCACTCTCTGACAATCTCTGTCACTCTATGACACTCTCTGACACTCTCCATCACTCTCTGACACTCTCTGATTCTCTCCGACACTCGCAGACACTCTCTATCAATCTGTATCACTCTCTGACACTCTCTGACACTCTCGGACACTCTCAGACACTCTCTATCACTCTCTATCACACTGTGACGCTCTCTGACGCTCTCAGACACTCTCTAACGCTCTCTAACACTCTCTATCACTCTCTGACACTCTCTGGCAAACTCAGACACTCTCTATCACTCTCTGACACTCACTGACACTCTCAGACACTCTCTTTCACTCTCTGTCACTCTCAGATACTCTCAGACGCTCTCTATCACTCTCTGACACTCTCTGTCACTCTCTGACACTCTCTATCGCTCTCTGACACTCTCTGACACACTCAATCACTCTCTATCACTCTCTGACACACTCTGACTCTCTCTATCACTCTATGACACTCTCTGACACTCTCTATCACTCTCTATCACTCTCTGTCACTCTCTGACACACTCTGACACTCTCTGACTCTCTCAGACACTCTCTGACACTCTCTATCACTCTCTGACACTCTCTATCACTCTCTGCCACTCTCTGTCACTGTCTGACAGTCTCTGACACACTCAGACACTCTGTGACACACTCTGACACTCTCTATCACTCTATGACAATCTCTGACGCTCTCTATCACTCTCTATCACTCTCTGACACTCTCTATCACTCTCTTACTCTCTCTGACACTCTCTATCAATCTCTGACACTCACTGACACTCTCAGACCCTCTCTGTCACTCACTATCACTCTCTGACACTCTCTATCACTCTCTGAATCTCTCTGACACCCTCAGAGGCTCTCTATCACACCCTATCACTCACTGACACTCTCAGACATTCTCTATCACTCTCTGACACTCACTGACACTCTCAGACACTCTCTTTCACTCTCTATCACTCTCTGACACTCTCTATCGCTCTCTGACACTCTCTGACACACTCAATCACTCTCTGTCACTCTCTGACACACTCTGACACTCTCTGACACTCTCAGACACTCTCTGTCACTCTCTATCACTCTCTGACACTCTGTCTCTCTCTGACACTCTATATCACTCTCTGACACTCTCTGTCACTCTCTATCACTCTCTGACACTCTCTATCACTCTCTGACTTTCTCAGAGGCTCTCTATCACGCTCTATCGCTCACTGACACTCTCAGACACTCTCTATCAGTCTCTGAAACACACTGACACTCTCAGACACTCTCTTTCACTCTCTGTCACTCTCAGACACGCTCTATCACTCTCTGACACTCTCTATCTCTCTCTGACACTGTCTATCGCTCTCTGACACTCTCTGACACACTCAATCACTCTCTATCACTCTCTGACACACTCTGAAACTCTCTATCACTCCATGACACTCTCTGACACTCTCTATCACTCTCTATCACTCTCTGACAGACTCTGACACTCTCTGACACTCTCTGACACTCTCAGACACTCTCTGTCACTCTCTATCACTCTCTGACACACTCTGAAACTCTCTATCACTCCATGACACTCTCTGACACTCTCTATCACTCTCTATCACTCTCTGACAGACTCTGACACTCTCTGACACTCTCAGACACTCTCTGTCACTCTCTATCACTCTCTGACACTCTATAACTCTCTGACACTCTCTATCACTCTCAGACACTCTCTATCATTCTCTGACTCTCTCTGACACACTCAGACACTCTCTATCACTCTCTAACACACTCTGAAACTCTCTGAAACACTCTGACACTCTCAGACACACTCTATCACACTCCGTATCACTCTCTGACACTCTCTGACACTCTCTATCACTCTCTATCACTCTCTGACACTCTCTGACACTCTCTATCACTCTCTGACAGACTCTGACACACTCTGACAGACTCTGACACACTCTGACACTCTCTGATCACTCTCTGACACTCTCAGAGGCTCTAAATCACTCTCTATCACTCTCTGACACTCACTGACACTGTCAGACATTCTCTGTCACTCTCTGTCACTCTCAGACACTCTCTGACACTCTCTATCACTCTCTATCGCTCTCTGACACTCTCTGACACACTCAATCAATCTCTATCACTCTCTGACACTCTCTATCACTCTCGATCACTCTCTGTCAATCTCTATCACTCTCTATCACTCTCTGACACTCTATATCACTCTCTAGCACTCTCGGTCACGCTCTATCACTCTCTGACACTCTCTATCACTCTGTATCACTCTCTGACACACTCTGACACTCTCTGACACTCTCTGACACTCTCTATCACTCTCTGACACTCTCTGACACTCTCAGAGGCTCTCTATCACTCTCTGACACTCTCAGACACTCTCAGACATTCTCTGTACTCACTGACACTCTCAGACATTCTCTGTCACTCTCTGACACTCTCTGACACTCTCAGACATTCTCTGTCACTCTCTGACACTCTCTGACAGTCCATGACACTCTCTGTCACTCTCTATCACTCTCTATCACTCTCTGACACTCAATGACACACTCAGAATTTCTCTCTCACTCTCTGATACTCTCAGACACACTCTCTCACTCTCTGACACTCTCTATCACTCTCTGACATTCTCAGAAACACTCTGTCACTCTCTGACACTCTCTATCACTCTCTGGCAAAATCTATCATTCTCTGACACTCACTGAAACTCTCAGACACTCTCTGTCACTCTCAGACACTCTCAGACATTCTCTGTCACTCTCTGTCACACTCTGACGCTCTCTGACACACTCTGACACTCTCTATCACACTCTATCACTCTCTGACACACTGTGACAATCTCAGACACACTCTATCACACTCCGTATCACTCTCTGACACTCTCTGACACTCTCTATCACTCTCCGACACTCTCTGACACTCTCTGACACTCTCTGACACTCTATATCACTCTCTAGCACTCTCGGACACGCTCTATCACTCTCTGACACTCTCTATCACTCTGTATCACTCTCTGACACACACTGACACTCTCTGACACTCTCGGACACTCTCTATCACTCTCTGACAATCTCAGAGGCTCTCTATCACTCTCTATCACTCTCTGACACTCTCAGAATTTCTCTCTCACTCTCTGATACTCTCAGACACTCTCTCCCACTCTCTGACAATCTCTATCACTCCCTGACATTCTCAGACAATCTCTGTCACTCTCTGACACTCTCCATCACTCTCTGGCACTCTCTATCACTCTCTGACACTCACTGACACTCTCAGACATTCTCTGTCACTCTCAGACACTCTCAGACATTCTCTATCACTCTCTGTCACACTCTGACGCTCTCTGACGCTCTCAGACACTCTCTGTCACTCTATATCACTCTCTGACACTCTCTGACACTCTCTGACACTCTCCGACACTCTCTGGCACTCTCTGACACTCTCTGACACTCTCTGACACTCTCTATCACTCTCTATCACTCACTGACACTCTCTGACAACCTCAGAGGCTTTCTATCACTCTCTATCACTCACTGACACTCTCAGACACTCTCTGTCACTCTCAGACACTCTCAGACATTCTCTGTCACTCTCTGTCACACTCTGACGCTCTCTGACGCTCTCTGACACACTCTGACACTCTCTATCACACTCTATCACTCTCTGACATACTGTGACAATCTCAGACACACTCTATCACACTCCGTATCACTCTCTGACACTCTCTATCACTCTCCGACACTCTCTGACACTCTCTGACACTCTCTGAAACTCTATATCACTCTCTAGCACTCTCGGGCACGCTCTATCACTCTCTGACACTCTCTATCACGCTGTATCACTCTCTGACACACTCTGACCCTCTCTGACACTCTCTGACACTCTCTATCACTCTCTGACACTCTCAGAGGCTCTCTATCACTCACTATCACTCTCTGACACTCTCAGAATTTCTCTCTCACTCTCTGATACTCTCAGACACTCTCTCCCACTCTCTGACAATCTCTATCACTCCCTGACATTCTCAGACACTCTCTGTCACTCTCTGACACTCTCTATCACTCTCTGGCACTCTCTATCACTCTCTGACACTCACTGACACTCTCAGACATTCTCTGTCACTCTCAGACATTCTCTATCACTCTCTGTCACACTCTGATGCTCTCTGACGCTCTCAGACACTCTCTGTCACTCTCTATCACTCTCTGACACTCTCTGACACTCTCCGACACTCTCTGGCACTCTCTGACACTCTCTGACACTCTCTATCACTCTCTATCACTCACTGACACTCTCTGACAACCTCAGAGGCTGTCTATCACTCTCTATCACTCTCTGACACTCTCTGTCACTCTCAGACACTCTCAGACATTCTCTGTCACTCTCTGTCACACTCTGACGCTCTCTGACACTCTCTGACACTCTCTATCACTCTCTGACACTCTCAGAGGCTCTCTATCACTCTCTATCACTCTCTGACACTCTCAGGCACTCTCTATCACTCTCGGACACTCTCTGACACACTCAATCACTCTCTATCACTCACTGACACACTCTGGCACTCTCAGACACTCTCTATCACTCTCGATCAATCTCTGATACTCTCGAACACTCTCTGACACGCTCACACAAACTCTATCACTCTCTGACACTCACTGACACTCTCAGACATTCTCTGTCACTCTCAGACACTCTCTGACACTCTCTATCACTCTCTGGCACTCTCTGACACTCTCTGAAACTCTCAGAAACTCTCTATCACTCTCTGACACACTCTGACACACTCTATCACTCTCTATCACTCTCTATCACTCTCTGACACAATCTGACACTCTCTGACACCCTCTGACACTCTCAGACACTCTCTATCACTCTATATCACTCTCTGAAATTCTCTATCACTTTCTGACAATCTCAATCACTCTCTGACTTTCTCTGACACTCTCTGACACTCTCTGACACTCTCTGACACTCTCTATCACTCTCTGACACTCTCTGACACTCTCTGACACTCTCAGACACTCCCTATCACACTCTATCACTCTCTGCCACTCTCTGACATACTGTGACAATCTCAGACACACTCTATCACACTCCGTATCGCTCTCTGACACTCTCTGACACTCTCTATCACTCTCTGACACTCTCTATCACTCTCTATCACTCTCTGACACTCTCTATCACTCTCTATCACTCTCTGACACTCTCTGACACTCTCTATCACTCTCTATCACTCTCTGACACTCTCTAACTCTCTGTATCACTCTCTGACCCACTCTGACACACTTTGACACACTCTGACACACTCTGACACTCTCTGACACTCTCTGACACTCTCTGACACTCTCTATCACTCTCTGACACTCTCAGACACTCTCTATCACACTCTGTCACTCTCAGACACTCTCAGACACTCTCTATCACTCTCTATCGCTCTCTTACACTCTCTGACACACTCAATCAATCTCTACCACTCTCTGACACTCTCTGACACTCTCTATCACTCTGTGACACTCTCTGACACTCTCTATCACTCTCTGACACTCTCTGACACTCTCCGACACTCTCTGGCACTCTCTGACACTCTCTGACACTCTCTGACACTCTCTATCACTCTCTATCACTCACTGACACTCTCTGACAACCTCAGAGGCTCTCTATCACTCTCTATCACTCTCTGACACTCTCAGGCACTCTCTATCACTCTCTGACACTCTCTGACACACTCAATCACTCTCTATCACTCTCTGACACTCTCTATCACTCGATGACACTCTCTGACATTCTCTATCACTCTCTATCACTCACTGACACACTCTGGCACTCTCAGACACTCTCTATCACTCTCTATCAATCTCTGATACTCTCGAACACTCTCTGACACGCTCAGACAAACTCTATCACTCTCTGACACTCACTGACACTCTCAGACATTCTCTGTCACTCTCAGACACTCTCTGACACTCTCTATCACTCTCTGGCACTCTCTGACACTCTCTGAAACTCTCAGAAACTCTCTATCACTCTCTGACACACTCTGACACACTCTATCACTCTCTATCACTCTCTATCACTCTCTGACACAATCTGACACTCTCTGACACTCTCAGACACTCTCTATCAATCTATATCACTCTCTGAAATTCTCTATCACTTTCTGACAATCTCAATCACTCTCTGACTTTCTCTGACACTCTCTGACACTCTCAGACACTCTCTATCACTCTCTGACACTCTCTGACATACTGTGACAATCTCAGACACACTCTCTCACACTCCGTATCACTCTCTGACACTCTCTGACACTCTCTATCACTCTCTGACACTCTCTATCACTCTCTATCACTCTCTATCACTCTCTGACACTCTCTATCACTCTCTGACACTCTCTGACACTCTCTATCACTCTCTATCACTCTCTGACACGCTCTATCACTCTCTGACACTCTCTAACTCTCTGTATCACTCTCTGACCCACTCTGACACACTTTGACACACTCTGACACTCTCTGACACTCTCTGACACTCTCTATCACTCTCTGACACTCTCAGACACGCTCTATCACACTCTGACACTCACTGACACTCTCAGACATTCTCTGTCACTCTCTGTCACTCTCAGATACTCTCAGACACTCTCTATAACTCTCTATCGCTCTCTTACACTCTCTGACACACTCAATCACTCTCTACCACTCTCTGACACTCTCTGACACTCTCTATCACTCTGTGACACTCTCTGACACTCTCTCTCACTCTCTGTCACTCTCTGACACACTCTGACACTCTCAGACACTCTCTGTCACTCTCTATCACTCTCTGACACTCTCAATCGCTCTCTACCACTCTCTGACACTCTCTGACACTCTCTATCACTCTATGAAACTCTCTTTCGCTCTCTGACACTCTCTTTCGCTCTCTGACACTCTCTGTCACTCTCAGACACTCTCAGACACTCTCAGACACTCTCTACCACTCTCTATCACTCTCTGACACTCTCTGACACTCTCAGAATTTCTCTCTCACTCTCTGATACTCTCAGACACTCTCTCTCACTCTCTGACACTCTCTATCACTCTCTGACACACTCTGACACTCTCAGACACTCTCTATCACTCTCTATCAATCTCTGATACTCTCTGACTCTCTCTGACACGCTCAGACACTCTCTATCACTCTCTGACACAATCTGACACTCTCTGACACTCTCAGACACTCTCTATCACTCCATATCACTCTCTGAAATTCTCTGTCCCTTTCTGACAATCTCAATCACTCTCTGACTTTCTCTGACACTCTCTGACACTCTCTGACACTCTCAGACACTCTCTATCACTCTCTGACACTCTCTGACACTCTCAGACACTCCCTATCACACTCTATCACTCTCTGACACTCTCTGACATACTGTGACAATCTCAGACACACTCTATCACACTATATCACTCTCTGAAATTCTCTATCACTTTCTGACAATCTCAATCACTCTCTGACACTCTCTGACACTCTCTATCACTCTCTGACACTCTCTATCACTCTCTATCACTCTCTATCACTCTCTGACACTCTCTATCACTCTCTATCACTCTCTGACACTCTCTGACACACTTTGACACACTCTGACACTCTCTGACACTCTCTGACACTCTCTGACACTCTCTATCACTCTCTGACACTCTCAGACACTCTCTGTCACACTCTGACACTCACTGAGACTCTCAGACATTCTCTGTCACTCTCTGTCACTCTCAGACACTCTCAGACACTCTCTATCACTCTCTATCGCTCTCTTACACTCTCTGACACACTCAATCACTCTCCATCACTCTCTATCACTCTCTGACACTCTCTATCACTCTGTATCACTCTCTGACACACTCTGACACACTCAGACACTCTCTATCACTCTCTGACACTCACTGACACTCTCAGACATTCTCTGTCACTCTCAGACACTCTCAGACACTCTCAGACACTCTCTATCACTCTCTATCGCTCTCTTACACTCTCTGACACACTCAATCACTCTATATCACTCTCTGACACTCTCTGACACTCTCTATCACTTTATGACACTCTCTGACACTCTCTCTCTCACTCTCTGACACTCTCAGACACTCTCTGTCACTCTCTATCACTCTCTGACACTCTCTTTCACTCTCTGACACTCTCTGACACTCTCTATCACTCTCTGACACTCTCTAGCATTCACTGACACTCTCAGACACTCTCTGTCACTCTCAGACACTCTCTGTCACTCTCAGACACTCTCAGACTCTCTCTATCACTCTCTGACACTCTCTGACACTCTCTATCACTCTATGACACTCTCTGACTCTCTCTCTCGCTCTCTGTCACTCTCAGACACTCTCTGTCACTCTCAGACACTCTCAGACACTCTCTATCAATCTGTATCACTCTCTGACACTCTCTGACACTCTCGGACACTCTCAGACACTCTCTATCACTCTCTATCACACTCTGACGATCTCTGACGCTCTTAGACACTCTCTAACACTCTCTAACACTCTCTAACACTCTCTGACACTCTCTGGCACACTCACACACTCTCGATCACACTCTGAAACTCACTGACATTCTCAGACACACTCTATCACTCTCTGGCACTCTCTGGCACTCTCTGACACTCTCAGACACACTCAATCACTCTCTGACACACTCAATCACTCTCTGGCACTCTCTATCACTCTCTGGCACTCTCTGACACTCGTTGACACTCTCAGACACACTCAATCACTCTCTATCACTCTCTATCACTCTCTATCACTCTATGACACTCTATGACACTCTCTGACATTCTCTATCACTCTCTGTCACTCTCTATCACTCTCTGACACTCTCTTTCACTCTCTATCACTCTATGACACTCTATGACACTCTCTGACACTCTTTATCACTCTCTGTCACTCTCTATCACTCTCTGACACTCTCTATCACTCTCTATCACTCTCTGACACTCTCTAGCACTCACTGACACTCTCAGACACTCTCTGTCACTCTCTGTCACTCTCAGACAATCTCAGACACTCTCAGACTCTCTCTTTCACTCTCTGACACTCTCTGTCACTCTCAGACACTCTCAGACACTCTCAGACACTCTTTATCACTCTCTGACACTCTCAGACACTCTCAGAATTTCTCTCTCACTCTCTGACACTCTCAGACACTCTCTCACACTCTCTGACACTCTCTATCACTCTCTGACATTCTCAGACACTCTCTGTCATTCTCTGACACTCTCTATCACTCTCTGGCACTCTCTTTCACTCTCTTTCACTCTCTGACACTCTCTGTCACTCTCAGACACTCTCAGACACTCTCAGACACTCTTTATCACTCTCTGACACTCTCAGACACTCTCAGAATTTCTCTCTCACTCTCTGACACTCTCAGACACTCTCTCACACTCTCTGACACTCTCTATCACTCTCTGACATTCTCAGACACTCTCTGTCATTCTCTGACACTCTCTATCACTCTCTGGCACTCTCTATCACTCTCTGACACTCACTGACACTCTCAGACACTCACTGTCACTCTCAGACACTCTCAGACATTCTCTATCACTCTCTATCACACTTGACGCTCTCTGACGCTCTCAGACACTCTCTATCACTCTCTGACACTCTCTGACACTCTATGACACTCTCTGACACTCTCCGACACTCTCTGGCACTCTGTGACACTCTCTGACACTCACTGACACTCTCAGACACACTCAATCACTCTCCATCACTCCCTGAAACTCTCTGACACTCTCGGACACTCTCTATCACTCTCTGACACTCTCTATCACTCTCTGACATTCTCAGACTCTCTCCAACACTCTCTGACACTCTCTATCACTCTCTGGCACTCTCTGACACTCTCCGGCACTCTCTGGCACTCTCTGACACTCTCTGACACTCACTGTCACTCTCAGACACACTCAATCACTCTCTATCACTCTCTATCACTCTATGACACTCTATGACACTCTCTGACACTCTCTATCACTCTCTGTCACTCTCTATCACTCTCTGACACTCTCTGACACTCTCTATCACTCTCTGACACTCTCTATCACTCTCTATCACTCTCTGACACTCTCTAGCACTCACTGACACTCTCAGACACTCTCTGTCACTCTCAGACACTCTCTGTCACTCTCAGACAATCTCAGACATTCTCAGACTCTCTCTATCACTCTCTGACACTCTCTGTCACTCTCTGACACTCTATTTCACTCTCTGACACTCTCTGTCACTCTCAGACACTCTCAGACACTCTCAGACACTCTTTATCACTCTCTGACACTCTCAGACACTCTCAGAATTTCTCTCTCACTCTCTGACACTCTCAGAATTTCTCTCTCACTCTCTGACACTCTCTATCACTCTCTGACATTCTCAGACACTCTCTGTCATTCTCTGACACTCTCTATCACTCTCTGGCACTCTCTTTCACTCTCTGACACTCTCTGACACTCTCGGACACTCTCAGACACTCTCTATCACTCTCTATCACACTCTGACGATCTCTGACGCTCTTAGACACTCTCTAACACTCTCTAACACTCTCTGACACTCTCTGGCACACTCACACACTGTCGATCACTCTCTGAAACTCACTGACATTCTCAGACACACTCTATCACTCTCTGGCACTATCTGGCACTCTCTGACACTCTCAGACACACTCAATCACTCTCTGACACACTCAATCACTCTCTGGCACTCTCTATCACTCTCTGGCACTCTCTGACACTCGTTGACACTCTCAGACACACTCAATCACTCTCTATCACTCTCTACCACTCTATGACACTCTATGACACTCTCTGACACTCTCTATCACTCTCTGTCACTCTCTATCACTCTCTGACACTCTCTATCACTCTCTGACACTCTCTATCACTCTCTGACACTCTCTAGCACTCACTGACACTCTCAGACACTCTCTGTCACTCTCTGTCACTCTCAGACAATCTCAGACACTCTCAGACTCTCTCTTTCACTCTCTGACACTCTCTGTCACTCTCAGACACTCTCAGACACTCTCAGAATTTCTCTCTCACTCTCTGACACTCTCAGACACTCTCTCACACTCTCTGACACTCTCTATCACTCTCTGACATTCTCAGACACTCTCTGTCATTCTCTGAAACTCTCTATCACTCTCTGGCACTCTCTATCACTCTCTGACACTCACTGACAATCTCAGACACTCACTGTCACTCTCAGACACTCTCAGACATTCTCTATCACTCTCTATCACACTTGACGCTCTCTGACGCTCTCAGACACTCTCTATCACTCTCTGACACTCTCTGACACTCTATGACACTCTCTGACACTCTCCGACACTCTCTGGCACTCTGTGACACTCTCTGACACTCACTGACACTCTCAGACACACTCAATCACTCTCCATCACTCCCTGAAACTCTCTGACACTCTCGGACACTCTCTATCACTCTCTGACACTCTCTATCACTCTCTGACATTCTCAGACTCTCTCCAACACTCTCTGACACTCTCTATCACTCTCTGGCACTCTCTGACACTCTCCGGCACTCTCTGGCACTCTCTGACACTCTCTGACACTCTCAGAATTTCTCTCTCACTCTCTGACACTCTCTATCACTCTCTGACATTCTCAGACACTCTCTGTCATTCTCTGACACTCTCTATCACTCTCTGGCACTCTCTTTCACTCTCTGACACTCTCTGACACTCTCGGACACTCTCAGACACTCTCTATCACTCTCTATCACACTCTGACGATCTCTGACGCTCTTAGACACTCTCTAACACTCTCTAACACTCTCTGACACTCTCTGGCACACTCACACACTGTCGATCACTCTCTGAAACTCACTGACATTCTCAGACACACTCTATCACTCTCTGGCACTCTCTGGCAATCTCTGACACTCTCAGACACACTCAATCACTCTCTGACACACTCAATCACTCTCTGGCACTCTCTATCACTCTCTGGCACTCTCTGACACTCGTTGACACTCTCAGAGACACTCAATCACTCTCTATCACTCTCTACCACTCTATGACACTCTATGACACTCTCTGACACTCTCTATCACTCTCTGACACTCTCTATCACTCTCTGACACTCTCTATCACTCTCTGACACTCTCTAGCACTCACTGACACTCTCAGACACTCTCTGTCACTCTCAGACACTCCCTGTCACTCTCAGACAATCTCAGACATTCTCAGACACTCTTTATCACTCTCTGACACTCTCAGACACTCTCAGAATTTCTCTCTCACTCTCTGAAACTCTCTGTCATTCTCTGACATTCTCAGACAGTCTCTGTCATTCTCTGACACTCTCTATCACTCTCTGGCACTCTCTTTCACTCTCTGACACTCTCTGTCACTCTCAGACACTCTCAGACACTCTCAGACACTCTTTATCACTCTCTGACACTCTCAGACACTCTCAGAATTTCTCTCTCACTCTCTGACACTCTCAGACACTCTGCCACACTCTCTGACACTCTCTATCACTCTCTGACACTCTCAGACACTCTCTGTCATTCTCTGACACTCTCTATCACTCTCTGGCACTCTCTATCACTCTCTGACACTCACTGACACTCTCAGACACTCACTGTCACTCTCAGACACTCTCAGACATTCTCTATCACTCTCTATCACACTCTGACGCTCTCTGACGCTCTCAGACACTCTCTATCACTCTCTATCACTCTCTGACACTCTCTGACACTCTCCGACACTCTCCGACACTCTCCGACACTCTCTGACACTCTCTGGCACTCTGTGACACTCTCTGACACTCTCTGACACTCACTGACACTCTCAGACACACTCAATCACTCTCCATCACTCCCTGAAACTCTCTGACACTCTCGGACACTCTTTATCACTCTCTGACACTCTCTATCACTCTCTGACATTCTCAGACTCTCTCTAACACTCTCTGACACTCTCTTTCACTCTCTGGCACTCTCTGACAATCTCTGTCACTCTATGACACTCTCTGACACTCTCCATCACTCTCTGACCATCTCTGATACTCTCCGACGCTCTCAGACACTCTCTATCAATCTGTATCACACTCTGACACTCTCTGACACTCTCGGACACTCTCAGACACTCTCTATCACTCTCTATCACACTCTGACGCTCTCAGACACTCTCTATCACTCTCTATCACACTCTGACGCTCTCAGACACTCTCTAACACTCTCTAACACTCTCTGACTCTCTCTGGCACACTCAGACACTCTCTATCACTCTCTGATACTCACTGACATTCTCAGACACACTCTATCACTCTCTGACACTCTCTGACACTCTCAGACACACTCAATCAATCTCTGACACACTCAATCAATCTCTGGCACTCTCTATCACTCTCTGGCACTCTCTGGCACTCTCTGACACTCTCTGACTCTCTCAGACACACTCAATCACTCTCTATCACTCTCAATCACACTCTGACACACTCTGACACTCTCTGACACTCTCAGACACTCTCTATCACTCTCTATCACACTCTATCACTCTCTGACACTCTCTATCACTTTCTGACACTCTCAATCACTCTCTGACTCTCTCTGACTCTCTCTGACACACTCTGACACTCTCTGACACTCTCTGACACTCTCAGACACTCTCTGACATTCTCAGACACTCTCTGACACTTTCAGACACTCTCTATCAATCTCTTTCACTCTCTGACACTCTATGAAAGTCTCTATCAATTTCTGTCACTCACAATCACTCTCTGACTCTCTTTGACTCTCTCAGACACTCTCTGACACTCTCAGACACTCTCTATCAATCTCTATCACTCTCTGACACACTCTGACAAACTCTGTCACTCTCTGACATTCTCTGACAATCTCAGACACTCTCTGACACTCTCAGACACTCTCTATCAATCTCTATCACTCTCTGACACACTCTGACAAACTCTGACACTCTCGGACACTCTCTGACGCTCTCTTACACTCTCTGACACTCTCAGACACACTCAATCACTCTCTATCACTCTCTGACACTCTCTGACACTCTCTATCACTCTGTGACACACTCTGACACTCTCTGACACACTCAGACAATCTCTATCACTCTCTATCACTCTCTGACACACTCTGAAAGTCTCTGGCACTCTCAGACTCTCTCAGACACTCTCAGACACTCTCTGACACTCTCTGACACTCTCTGACACACTCTGACACTCTCTATCAGTCTCTGACACTCTCTGACACTCTCAGACACTCTCTATCACTCCCTATCACTCTCTTAAACACTCTGACACACTCTGACACTCTCAGACACTCTCTATCACTCTCTGACACTCACTGAAACTCTCTGACACTTTCAGACACTCTCTGACACTCTCTGACACTCTCAGACACTCTCTATCTATCTATATCACTCTCTGACACTCTCAGACACTCTCTATCACTCTCAGACACTCTCTATCACTCTCTGACACTCTCTGACACTCTCAGACAATTTCTATCACTCTCTGACACTCACTGACACTCTCAGACATTCTCTGTCACTCTCTGTCACTCTCAGACACTCTCTATCACTCTCTGACACACTCAATCACTCTCTATCACTCTCTGACACTCTCTGACACTCTCTATCACTCTATGACACTCTCTGACACTCTCTATCACTCTCTGTCACTCTCTGACACACTCTGACACTCTCAGACCCTCTCTGTCACTCTCTATCACTCTCTGACACTCTCTATCACTCTCTGACACTCTCTATCACTCTCTATCACACTCTGACACTCTCTAGCACTCACTGACACTCTCAGACACTCACTGTCACTCTCAGACACTCTCAGACATTCTCTATCACTCTCTATCACACTCTGACGCTCTCTGACGCTCTCAGACACTCTCTATCACTCTCTATCACTCTCTGACACTCTCTGACACTCTCCGACACTCTCCGACACTCTCCGACACTCTCTGGCACTCTGTGACACTCTCTGACACTCTCTGACACTCTCAGACACACTCAATCACTCTCCATCACTCCCTGAAACTCTCTGACACTCTCGGACACTCTCTATCACACTCTGACGCTCTCAGACACTCTCTAACACTCTCTAACACTCTCTGACTCTCTCTGGCACACTCAGACACTCTCTATCACTCTCTGATACTCACTGACATTCTCAGACACACTCTATCACTCTCTGGCACTCTCTGACACTCTCTGACACTCTCAGACACACTCAATCAATCTCTGACACACTCAATCAATCTCTGGCACTCTCTATCACTCTCTGGCACTCTCTGGCACTCTCTGACACTCTCTGACTCTCTCAGACACACTCAATCACTCTCTATCACTCTCAATCACACTCTGACACACTCTGACACTCTCTGACACTCTCAGACACTCTCTATCACTCTCTATCACACTCTATCACTCTCTGACACTCTCTATCACTTTCTGACACTCTCAATCACTCTCTGACTCTCTCTGACTCTCTCTGACACACTCTGACACTCTCTGACACTCTCTGACACTCTCAGACACTCTCTGACATTCTCAGACACTCTCTGACACTCTCAGACACTCTCTATCAATCTATTTCACTCTCTGACACTCTATGAAAGTCTCTATCAATTTCTGTCACTCACAATCACTCTCTGACTCTCTTTGACTCTCTCAGACACTCTCTGACACTCTCAGACACTCTCTATCAATCTCTATCACTCTCTGACACACTCTGACAAACTCTGTCACTCTCTGACATTCTCTGACAATCTCAGACACTCTCTGACACTCTCAGACACTCTCTATCAATCTCTATCACTCTCTGACACACTCTGACAAACTCTGACACTCTCGGACACTCTCTGACGCTCTCTTACACTCTCTGACACTCTCAGACACACTCAATCACTCTCTATCACTCTCTGACACTCTCTGACACTCTCTATCACTCTGTGACACACTCTGACACTCTCTGACACACTCAGACAATCTCTATCACTCTCTATCACTCTCTGACACACTCTGAAAGTCTCTGGCACTCTCAGACTCTCTCAGACACTCTCAGACACTCTCTGACACTCTCTGACACTCTCTGACACACTCTGACACTCTCTATCAGTCTCTGACACTCTCTGACACTCTCAGACACTCTCTATCACTCCCTATCACTCTCTTAAACACTCTGACACACTCTGACACTCTCAGACACTCTCTATCACTCTCTGACACTCACTGAAACTCTCTGACACTTTCAGACACTCTCTGACACTCTCTGACACTCTCTGACACTCTCAGACACTCTCTATCGCTCTCTATCACTCTCTGACACTCTCAGACTCTCTCTATCACTCTCAGACACTCTCTATCACTCTCTGACACTCTCTGACACTCTCAGACAATTTCTATCACTCTCTGACACTCACTGACACTCTCAGACATTCTCTGTCACTCTCTGTCACTCTCAGACACTCTCTATCACTCTCTGACACACTCAATCACTCTCTATCACTCTCTGACACTCTCTGACACTCTCTATCACTCTATGACACTCTCTGACACTCTCTATCACTCTCTGTCACTCTCTGACACACTCTGACACTCTCAGACCCTCTCTGTCACTCTCTATCACTCTCTGACACTCTCTATCACTCTCTGACACTCTCTATCACTCTCTATCACTCTCTGACACTCTCTAGCACTCACTGACACTCTCAGACACTCTCTGTCACTCTCAGACAATCTCAGACACTCTCAGAATTTCTCACTCACTCTCTGACACTCTCAGACACTCTGTCACACTCTCTGACACTCTCTATCAATCTCTGACATTCTCAGACACTCTCTGTCATTCTCTGACACTCTCTATCACTCTCTGGCACTCTCTATCACTCTCTGACACTCACTGACACTCTCAGACACTCACTGTCACTCTCCGACACTCTCAGACATTCTCTATCACTCTCTATCACACTCTGACGCTCTCTGACGCTCTCAGATACTCTCTATCACTCTCTATCACTCTCTGACACTCTCTGACACTCTCTGACACTCTCCGACACTCTCCGACACACTCTGGCACTCTGTGACACTCTCTGACACTCACTGACACTCTCAGACACACTCAATCACTCTCCATCACTCCCTGACACTCTCTGACACTCTCTATCACTCTGTGACACACTCTGACACTCTCTGACACACTCAGACAATCTCTATCACTCTCTATCACTCTCTGACACACTCTGAAAGTCTCTGGCACTCTCAGACTCTCTCAGACACTCTCAGACACTCTCTGACACTGTCTGACACCCTCTGACACTCTCTATCAGTCTCTAACTCTCTCTGACACTCCCAGACACTATCTATCACTCCCTATCACTCTCTTACACACTCTGACACACTCTGACACTCTCAGACACTCTCTATCACTCTCTGACACTCTCTGACACTCTCAGACAATCTCTATCACTCTCTGACACTCACTGACACTCTCAGACATTCTCTGTCACTCTCTGTCACTCTCAGACACTCTCTATCACTCTCTGACACACTCAATCACTCTCTATCACTCTCTGACACTCTCTGACACTCTCTATCACTCTATGACACTCTCTGACACTCTCTATCACTCTCTGTCACTCTCTGACACACTCTGACACTCTCAGACACTCTCTGTCACTCTCTATCACTCTCTGACACTCTCTATCACTCTCTGACACTCTATATCACTCTCTATCACTCTCTGACACTCTCTAGCACTCACTGACACTCTCAGACACTCTCTGTCACTCTCAGACAATCTCAGACACTCTCAGAATTTCTCTCTCACTCTCTGACACTCTCAGACACTCTGTCACACTCTCTGACACTCTCTATCACTCTCTGACATTCTCAGACACTCTCTGTCATTCTCTGACACTCTCTATCACTCTCTGGCACTCTCTATCACTCTCTGACACTCACTGACACTCTCAGACACTCACTGTCACTCTCAGACACTCTCAGACATTCTCTATCACTCTCTATCACACTCTGACGCTCTCTGACGCTCTCAGATACTCTCTATCACTCTCTATCACTCTCTGACACTCTCTGACACTCTCCGACACTCTCCGACACTCTCTGGCACTCTCTGGCACTCTGTGACACTCTCTGACACTCACTGACACTCTCAGACACACTCAATCACTCTCCATCACTCCCTGAAACTCTCTGACACTCTCGGACACTCTCTATCACTCTCTGACACTCTCTATCACTCTCTGACATTCTCAGACTCTCACTAACACTCTCTGACACTCTCTATCACTCTCTGGCACTCTCTGACAATCTCTGTCACTCTATGACACTCTCTGACACTCTCCATCACTCTCTGACCATCTCTGATACTCTCCGACGCTCTCAGACACTCTCTATCAATCTGTATCACACTCTGACACTCTCTGACACTCTCGGACACTCTCAGCCACTCTCTATCACTCTCTATCACACTCTGACGCTCTCAGACACTCTCTAACACTCTCTAACACTCTCTAACACTCTCTGACTCTCTCTGGCACACTCAGACACTCTCTATCACTCTCTGATACTCACTGACATTCTCAGACACACTCTATCACTCTCTGGCACTCTCTGACACTCTCTGACACTCTCAGACACACTCAATCAATCTCTGACACACTCAATCAATCTCTGGCACTCTCTATCACTCTCTGGCACTCTCTGGCAATCTCTGACACTCTCTGACTCTCTCAGACTCACTCAATCACTCTCTATCACTCTCAATCACACTCTGACACACTCTGACACTCTCTGACACTCTCAGACCCTCTCTATCACTCTCTATCACACTCTATCACTCTCTGACACTCTCTATCACTTTCTGACACTCTCAATCACTCTCTGACTCTCTCTGACTCTCTCTGACACACTCTGACACTCTCTGACACTCTCTGACACTCTCAGACACTCTCTGACATTCTCAGACACTCTCTGACACTCTCAGACACTCTCTATCAATCTCTTTCACTCTCTGAGACTCTCTGACAGTCTCTGACAGTCTCTATCAATTTCTGTCACTCTCAATCACTCTCTGACTCTCTTTGACACTCTCAGACACTCTCTGACACTCTCAGACACTCTCTATCAATCTCTATCACTCTCTGACACACTCTGACAAACTCTGTCACTCTCTGATATTCTCTGACACTCACAGACACTCTCTGACACTCTCAGACAATCTATATCAATCTCTATCACTCTCTATCACTCTCTGACACTCACTGACACTCTCAGACACTCACTGTCACTCTCAGACACTCTCAGACATTCTCGATCACTCTCTATCACACTCTGACGCTCTCTGACGCTCTCAGACACTCTCTGACACTCTCTGACACTCTCTGACACTCTCTGACACTCTCCGACACTCTCTGGCACTCTGTGACACTCTCTGACACTCACTGGCACTCTCAGACACACTCAATCACTCTCCATCACTCCCTGAAACTCTCTGACACTCTCGGACACTCTCTATCACTCTCTGACACTCTCTATCACTCTCTGACATTCTCAGACTCTCTCTAACACTCTCTGACACTCTCTATCACTCTCTGGCACTCTCTGACACTCTCCGGCACTCTCTGGCACTCTCTGACACTCTCTGACACTCACTGTCACTCTCAGACACACTCAATCACTCTCTATCACTCTCTATCACTCTATGACACTCTATGACACTCTCTGACACTCTCTATCACTCTCTGTCACTCTCTGTCACTCTCTGACACTCTCTATCACTCTCTGACACTCTTTATCACTCTCTATCACTCTCTGACACTATCTAGCACTCACTGACACTCTCAGACACTCTCTGTCACGCTCAGACACTCTCTGTAACTCTCAGACAATCTCAGACATTCTCAGACTCTCTCTATCACTCTCTGACACTCTCTGTCACTCTCTGACACTCTATTTCACTCTCTGACACTCTCTGTCACTCTCAGACACTCTCAGACACTCTCAGACACTCTTTATCACTCTCGGACACTCTCAGACACTCTCAGAATTTCTCTCTCACTCTCTGACACTCTCAGAATTTCTCTCTCACTCTCTGACACTCTCTATCACTCTCTGACATTCTCAGACACTCTCTGTCATTCTCTGACACTCTCTATCACTCTCTGGCACTCTCTTTCACTCTCTGACACTCTCTGACACTCTCGGACACTCTCAGACAATCTCTATCACTCTCTATCACACTCTGACGATCTCTGACGCTCTTAGACACTCTCTAACACTCTCTAACACTCTCTGACACTCTCTGGCACACTCACACACTGTCGATCACTCTCTGAAACTCACTGACATTCTCAGACACACTCTATCACTCTCTGGCACTCTCTGGCACTCTCTGACACTCTCAGACACACTCAATCACTCTCTGACACACTCAATCACTCTCTGGCACTCTCTATCACTCTCTGGCACTCTCTGACACTCGTTGACACTCTCAGACACACTCAATCACTCTCTATCACTCTCTATCACTCTATGACACTCTATGACACTCTCTGACACTCTCTATCACTCTCTGTCACTCTCTATCGCTCTCTGACACTCTCTATCACTCTCTGACACTCTCTATCACTCTCTATCACTCTCTGACACTCTCTAGCACTCACTGACACTCTCAGACACTCTCTGTCACTCTCAGACACTCTCTGTCACTCTCAGACAATCTCAGACATTCTCAGACTCTCTCTATCACTCTCTGACACTCTCTGTCACTCTCTGACACTCTATTTCACTCTCTGACACTCTCTGACACTCTCTAGCACTCACTGACACTCTCAGACACTCTCTGTCACTCTCAGACACTCTCTGTCACTCTCAGACAATCTCAGACATTCTCAGACTCTCTCTATCACTCTCTGACACTCTCTGTCACTCTCTGACACTCTATTTCACTCTCTGACACTCTCTGTCACTCTCAGACACTCTCAGACACTCTCAGACACTCTTTATCACTCTCTGACACTCTCAGACACTCTCAGAATTTCTCTCTCACTCTCTGACACTCTCTGTCACTCTCTGACATTCTCAGACACTCTCTGTCATTCTCTGACACTCTCTATCACTCTCTGGCACTCTCTATCACTCTCTGGCACTCTCTTTCACTCTCAGACACTCTCTGTCACTCTCAGACACTCTCAGACACTCTCAGACACTCTTTATCACTCTCTGACACTCTCAGACACTCTCAGAATTTCTCTCTCACTCTCTGACACTCTCAGACACTCTGTCACACTCTCTGACACTCTCTATCACTCTCTGACATTCTCAGACACTCTCTGTCATTCTCTGACACTCTCTATCACTCTCTGGCACTCTCTATCACTCTCTGACACTCACTGACACTCTCAGACACTCACTGTCACTCTCAGACACTCTCAGACATTCTCTATCACTCTCTATCACACTCTGACGCTCTCTGACGCCCTCAGACACTCTCTATCACTCTCTATCACTCTCTGACACTCTCTGACACTCTCTGATACTCTCTGATACTCTCCGACACTCTCCGACACTCTCCGACACTCTCTGGCACTCTGTGACACTCTCTGACAATCACTCACACTCTCTGACAATCACTCACACTCTCAGACACACTCAATCACTCTCCATCACTCCCTGAAACTCTCTGACACTCTCGGACACTCTCTATCACTCTCTGACACTCTCTATCACTCTCTGACATTCTCAGACTCTCTCTAACACTCTCTGACACTCTCTATCACTCTCTGGCACTCTCTGACAATCTCTGTCACTCTATGACACTCTCTGACACTCTCCATCACTCTCTGACCATCTCTGATACTCTCCGACGCTCTCAGACACTCTCTATCAATCTGTATCACACTCTGACACTCTCTGACACTCTCGGACACTCTCAGACACTCTCTATCACACTCTGACGCTCTCAGACACTCTCTAACACTCTCTAACACTCTCTAACACTCTCTAACACTCTCTGACTCTCTCTGGCACACTCAGACACTCTCTATCACTCTCTGATACTCACTGACATTCTCAGACACACTCTATCACTCTCTGGCACTCTCTGACACTCTCTGACACTCTCAGACACACTCAATCAATCTCTGACACACTCAATCAATCTCTGGCACTCTCTATCACTCTCTGGCACTCTCTGGCACTCTCTGACACTCTCTGACTCTCTCAGACACACTCAATCACTCTCTATCACTCTCAATCACACTCTGACACACTCTGACACTCTCTGACACTCTCAGACACTCTCTATCACTCTCTATCACACTCTATCACTCTCTGACACTCTCTATCACTTTCTGACACTCTCAATCAGTCTCTGACACTCTCTGACACTCTCTGACACTCTCTGACACTCTCAGACACTCTCTGACATTCTCAGACACTCTCTGACACTCTCAGACACTCTCTATCAATCTATTTCACTCTCTGACACTCTATGACAGTCTCTATCAATTTCTGTCACTCACAATCACTCTCTGACTCTCTTTGACACTCTCAGACACTCTCTGACACTCTCAGACACTCTCTATCAATCTCTATCACTCTCTGACACACTCTGACAAACTCTGTCACTCTCTGACATTCTCTGACACTCTCAGACACTCTCTGACACTCTCAGACACTCTCTATCAATCTCTATCACTCTCTGACACACTCTGACAAACTCTGACACTCTCGGACACTCTCTGACGCTCTCTTACACTCTCTGACACTCTCAGACACACTCAATCACTCTCTATCACTCTCTGACACTCTCTGACACTCTCTATCACTCTGTGACACACTCTGACACTCTCTGACACACTCAGACAATCTCTATCACTCTCTATCACTCTCTGATACACTCTGAAAGTCTCTGGCACTCTCAGACTCTCTCAGACACTCTCTGACACTCTCTGACACTCTCTGACACACTCTGACACTCTCTATCAGTCTCTGACACTCTCTGACACTCTCAGACACTCTCTATCACTCCCTATCACTCTCTTACACACTCTGACACACTCTGACACTCTCAGACACTCTATATCACTCTCTGACACTCACTGAAACTCTCTGACACTTTCAGACACTCTCTGACACTCTCTGACACTCTCAGACACTCTCTATCGCTCTCTATCACTCTCTGACACTCTCAGACACTCTCTATCACTCTCAGACACTCTCTATCACTCTCTATCACTCTCTGACACTCTCTGACACTCTCAGACAATCTCTATCACTCTCTGACACTCACTGACACTCTCAGACATTCTCTGTCACTCTCTGTCACTCTCAGACACTCTCTATCACTCTCTGACACACTCAATCACTCTCTATCACTCTCTGACACTCTCTGACACTCTCTATCACTCTATGACAGTCTCTGACACTCTCTATCACTCTCTGTCACTCTCTGACACACTCTGACACTCTCTGACACTCTCAGACACTCTCTGTCACTCTCTGTCACTCTCTATCACTCTCTGACACTCTCTATCACTCTCTGACACTCTCTATCACTCTCTGACACTCTCTAGCACTCACTGACACTCTCAGACACTCTCTGTCACTCTCAGACAATCTCAGACACTCTCAGAATTTCTCTCACACTCTCTGACACTCTTAGACACTCTGTCACACTCTCTGACACTCTCTATCACTCTCTGACATTCTCAGACACTCTCTGTCATTCTCTGACACTCTCTATCACTCTCTGGCACTCTCTATCACTCTCTGACACTCACTGACACTCTCAGACACTCACTGTCACTCTCAGACACTCTCAGACATTCTCTATCACTCTCTATCACACTCTGACGCTCTCTGACGCACTCAGATACTCTCTATCACTCTCTATCACTCTCTGACACTCTCTGACACTCTCTGACACTCTCCGACACTCTCCGACACTCTCTGGCACTCTGTGACACTCTCTGACACTCACTGACACTCTCAGACACACTCAATCACTCTCCATCACTCCCTGAAACTCTCTGACACTCTCGGACACTCTCTATCACTCTCTGACACTCTCTATCACTCTCTGACATTCTCAGAATCTCTCTAACACTCTCTGACACTCTCTATCACTCTCTGGCACTCTCTGACAATCTCTGTCACTCTATGACACTCTCTGACACTCTCCATCACTCTCTGACCATCTCTGATACTCTCCGACGCTCTCAGACACTCTCTATCAATCTGTATCACACTCTGACACTCTCTGACACTCTCGGACACTCTCAGACACTCTCTATCACTCTCTATCACACTCTGACGCTCTCAGACACTCTCTAACACTCTCTAACACTCTCTAACACTCTCTGACTCTCTCTGGCACACTCAGACACTCTCTGTCACTCTCTGATACTCACTGACATTCTCAGACACACTCTATCACTCTCTGGCACTCTCTGACACTCTCTGACACTCTCAGACACACTCAATCAATCTCTGACACACTCAATCAATCTCTGGCACTCTCTATCACTCTCTGGCACTCTCTGGCACTCTCTATCACTCTCTATCACACTCTATCACTCTCTGACACTCTCTATCACTTTCTGACACTCTCAATCACTCTCTGACTCTCTCTGACTCTCTCTGACACACTCTGACACTCTCTGACACTCTCTGACAATCTCTGACACTCTCAGACACTCTCTGACATTCTCAGACACTCTCTGACACTCTCAGACACTCTCTATCAATCTCTTTCACTCTCTGACACTCTCTGACAGTCTCTATCAATTTCTGTCACTCTCAATCACTCTCTGACTCTCTTTGACACTCTCAGACACTCTCTGACACTCTCAGACACTCTCTATCAATCTCTATCACTCTCTGACACACTCTGACAAACTCTGTCACTCTCTGACACTCTCTGACGCTCTCTTACACTCTCTGACACTCTCAGACACACTCAATCACACTCTATCACTCTCTGACACTCTCTGACACTCTCTATCACTCTGTGACACACTCTGACACTCTCTGACACACTCAAACAATCTCTATCACTCTCTATCACTCTCTGACACACTCTGAAAGTCTCTGGCACTCTCAGACTCTCTCAGACACTCTCAGACACTCTCTGACACTCTCTGACACTCTCTGATACACTCTGACACTCTCTATCAGTCTCTGACACTCTCTGACACTCTCAGACACTCTCTATCACTCCCTATCACTCTCTTACACACTCTGACACACTCTGACACTCTCAGACACTCTCTATCACTCTCTGACACTCACTGAAACTCTCTGACACTTTCAGACACTCTCTGACACTCTCTGACACTCTCAGACACTCTCTATCGCTCTCTATCACTCTCTGACACTCTCAGACACTCTCTATCACTCTCAGACACTCTCTATCACTCTCTGACACACTCAATCACTCTCTATCACTCTCTGACACTCTCTGACACTCTCTATCACTCTATGACACTCTCTGACACTCTCTATCACTCTCTGTCACTCTCTGACACACTCTGACACTCTCTGACACTCTCAGACACTCTCTGTCACTCTATATCACTCTCTGACACTCTCTATCACTCTCTGACACTCTCTATCACTCTCTATCACTCTCTGACACTCTCTAGCACTCACTGACACTCTCAGACACTCTCTGTCACTCTCAGACAATTTCAGACACTCTCAGACTCTCTCTATCACTCTCTGACACTCTCTTTCACTCTCTGACACTCTCTGTCACTCTCTGACACTCTCAGGCACTCTCAGACACTCTCAGACACTCTCATACACTCTCTATCACTCTCTGACACTCTCAGAATTTCTCTCTCACTCTCTGACACTCTCAGACACTCTCTCACACTCTCTGACACTCTCTATCACTCTCTGACATTCTCAGACACTCTCTGTCATTCTCTGACAATCTCTGTCACTCTCAGACACTCTCAGGCACTCTTTATCACTCTCTGACTCTCTCTGACACTCTCAGAATTTCTCTCTCACTCTCTGACACTCTCAGACACTCTCTCACACTCTCTGACACTATCTATCACTCTCTGACATTCTCAGACACTCTCTGACATTCTCAGACACTCTCTATCACTCTCTGACACTCACTGACACTCTCAGACACTCACTGTCACTCTCAGACACTGTCAGACATTCTCTATCACTCTCTATCACACTCTGACGCTCTCTGACGCTCTCAGACACTCTCTATCACTCTCTATCACTCTCTGACACTCTCTGACACTCTCTGACACTCTCCGGCACTCTCCGGCACTCTCTGGCACTCTCTGACACTTTCTGACACTCACTGACACTCTCAGACACACTCAATCACACTCTATCACTCCCTGACACTCTCTGACAGTCTCGGACACTCTCGGACACTCTCTGTCACTCTCTGACACTCTCTATCACTCTCTGACATTCTCAGACTCTCTCTAACACTCTCTGACACTCTCTATCACTCTCTGGCACTGTCTGACAATCTCTGCAACTCTATGACACTCTCTGACACTCTCCATCACTCTCTGACTCTCTCTGATACTCTCCGACGCTCTCAGACACTCTCTATCACTCTCTATCATACTCTGACGCTCTCTGACACTCTCTGGCGCACTCAGACTCTCTCTATCACTCTCTGATATTCACTGACATTCTCAGACACACTCTATCACTCTCTGGCACTCTCGGACACTCTCTGACACTCTCAGACACACTCAATCACTCTCTGACACACTCAATCAATCTCTGGCACTCTCTATCACTCTCTGGCACTCTCTGACACTCTCTGACTCTCTCAGACACACTCAGTCACTCTCTATCACACTCTATCACTCTCTGACACACTCTGACACTCTCTGACACTCTCAGACACTCTCTATCACTCTCTATCACACTCAAACACTCTCTGACACTCTCTATCACTTTCTGACACTCTCAATCACTCTCTGACTCGCTCTGACACACTCTGACACTCTCTGACACTCTCAGACACTCTCTATCACTCACTGACACTCTCTGACATTCTCAGACACTCTCTGACACTCTCAGACACTCTCGATCAATCTCTTTCGCTCTCTGACACACTCTGACAAACTCTGACACTCTCTGACAGTCTCAGACAGTCTCTATCACTCTCTGACACACTCTGACAATCTCTGACACTCACTGACACTCTCAGACACACTCAATCACTCTCTATCACTCCCTGACACTCTCTGACACTCTCGGACGCTCTCTATCACTCTCTGACACTCTCTATCACTCTCTGACATTCTCAGACTCTCTCTAACACTCTCTGACACTCTCTATCACTCTCTGGCACTCTCTGACAATCTCTGTCACTCTATGACACTCTCTGACACTCTCCATCACTCTCTGACTCTCTCTGATACTCTCCGACGCTCTCAGACACTCTCTATCAATCTGTATCACACTCTGACACTATCTGACACTCTCGGACACTCTCAGACACTCTCTATCACTCTCTATCATACTCTGACGCTCTCTGACGCTCTCAGACCCTCTCTAACACTCTCTAACACTCTCTGACACTCTCTGGCACACTCAGACACTCTCTATCACGCTCTGATATTCACTGACATTCTCAGACACACTCTATCACTCTCTGGCACTCTCTGACACTCTCTGACACTCTCAGACACTCTCTATCACTCTCTGACACACTCAATCAATCTCTGGCACTCTCTATCGCTCTCTGGCACTCTCTGACACTCTCTGACTCTCTCAGACACACTCAATCACTCTCTATCACGCTCTATCACTCTCTGACACACTCTGACACTCTCTGACACTCTCAGACACTCTCTATCACACTCTATCACACTCGATCACTCTCTGACACTCTCTATCACTTTCTGACACTCTCAATCACTCCCTCACTCTCTCTGACACACTCTGACACTCTCTGACACTCTCAGGCACTCTCTATCACTCACTGACACTCTCTGACATTCTCAGACATTCTCTGACACTCTCAGACACTCTCTATCAATCTCTTTCACTCTCTGACACACTCTGACAAACTCTGACACTCTCTGACAGTCTCTGACACTCTCTGACACTCTCTGACACTCTCAGACACTCTCTATTAATCTCTATCACTCTCTGACACACTCTGACAAACTCTGACACTCTCTGACAGTCTCAGACAGTCTCTATCACTCTCTGACACACTCTGACAATCTCTGACACTCTCTGACACACTCAGACACTCTCTATCAATCTCTATCACTCTCTGACACACTCTGACAAACTCTGACACTCTCTGACAGTCTCAGACAGTCTCTATCACTCTCTGACACACTCTGACAATCTCTGACACTCTCTGACACACTCAGACACTCTCTATCAATCTCTATCACTCTCAGACACTCTCTGTCACTCTCAGACACCTCAGACACTCTCTGTCACACTCTTTCACGCTCTGACACTCTCTATCACTCTCTTTCACTTTCTGATACTCTCTATCAAGCTCTGACACTCTCGGACACTCTCTGTCGCTCTCTTACGCTCTCTGACACTCTCAGACACACTCAATCACTCTCTGACACTCTCTGACACTCTCTATCACTCTATAACACTCTCTGACACTCTCTATCACTCTCTATCACTCTGTGACACACTCTGACACTCTCTGACACACTCATACAATCTCTGTCCCTCTCTATCTCTCTCTGACACACTCTGAAAGTCTCTGGCACTCTCAGACTCTCTCAGACACTCTCAGACACTCTCTGACACTCTCTGACACTCTCTATCAGTCTCTGACACTCTCTGACACTCTCAGACACTCTCGGACACTCTCAGACACTCTCTATCACTCCCTATCACTCTTTTACACACTCTGACACACTCTGACACTCTCAGACACTCTCTATCACTCTCTGACACTCACCAAAACTCTCTGACACACTCAGACACTCTTTGACACTCTCTGACACTCTCAGACACTCTCTATCGCTCTCTATCACTCTCTGACACTCTCAGACACTCTCAGACACTCTCAGGCACTCTCTATCACTCTCTATCACTCTCTGACACTCTCAGAAACTCTCTATCACTCTCTGACACTCACTGACACACTCAATCACTCTCTATCACTCTCTGACACTCTCTCTCAATCTATGGCACTCTCTGACACTCTCTATCACTCTCTGTCACTCTCTGAAACACTCTGACACTCTCTGACACCCTCAGACACTCTCTGTCACTCTCTATCACTCTCTGACACTCTCTATCACTCTCTATCACTCTCTGACACTCTCTAGCACTCACTGACACTCTCAGACACTCTCTGTCACTCTCAGACAATCTCAGACACTCTCAGACTCTCTCTATCACTCTCTGACACTCTCTGTCACTCTCTGACACTCTCTTTCACTCTCTGACACTCTCTGTCAATCTCTGACACTCTCAGACACTCTCAGACACTCTCTATCACTCTCTGACACTCTCAAATTTCTCTCTCACTCTCTGACACTCTCAGACACTCTCTCACATTCTCTGACACTCTCTATCACTCTCTGACATTCTCAGACACTCTCTGTCATTCTCTGACACTCTCTATCACTCTCTGGCACTCTCTATCACTCTCTGACACTCACTGACACTCTCAGACACTCACTGTCACTCTCAGACACTCTCAGACATTCTCTATCACTCTCTATCACACTCTGACGCTCTCTGACGCTCTCAGACACTCTCTATCACTCTCTATCGCTCTCTGACACTCTCAGACACTCTCTATCACTCTCTATCACACTCTATCACTCTCTGACACTCTCTATCACTTTCTGACACTCTCAATCACTCTCTGACTATCTCTGACTCTCTCTGACATACTCTGACACTCTCTGACTCTCTCAGACACTCTCTATCACTCACTGACACTCTCTGACATTCTCAGACACTCTCTGACACTCTCAGACACTCTCTATCAATCTCTTTCACTCTCTGACACACTCTGACAAACAATGACACTCTCTGACAGTCTCTATCAATTTCTGACACTCTCAATCACTCTCTGACTCTCTTTGATACTCTCAGACACTCTCTGACACTCTCAGACACTCTCTATCAATCTCTATCACTCTCTGACACACTCTGACAAACTCTATAACTCTCTGACACTCTCTGACACTCTCAGACACTCTCTATCAATCTCTATCAATCTCTATCACTCTCTGACACACTCTGACAAACTCCGACACTCTCTGACAGTCTCAGACAGTCTCTATCATTCTCTGACACACTCTGACAATCTCTGACACTCTCAGACACTCTCTATCAATCTCTATCACTCTCTGACACCCTCTGACAAACTCTGACATTCTCTGACAGTCTCAGACAGTCTCGATCACTCTCTGACACACTCTGACAATCTCTGACACTCACTGACACTCTCAGACACTCTCTGTCACTCTCAGACACCTCAGACACTCACTATCACACTCTTTCACGCTCTGACACTCTCTATCACTCTCTTTCACTTTCTGATACTCTCTATCAAGCTCTGACACTCTTGGACACTCTCTGACGCTCTCTTACACTCTCTGACACTCTCAGACACACTCAATCACTCTCTATCACTCTCTGACACTCTCTGACACTCTCTATCACTCTATGAAACTCTCTGACACTCTCTGACACACTCAGACAATCTCTATCACACTCTATCACTCTCTGACACACTCTGAAAGTCTCTGGCACTCTCAGACTCTCGCAGACACTCTCAGACACTCACTGACACTCTCTGACACTCTCTGACACTCTCTATCAGTCTCTGACACTCTCTGACACTCTCAGACACTCTCTATCACTCCCTATCACTCTCTTACACACTCTGACACACTCTGACACTCTCAGACACTCTCTATCACTCTCTGACACTCACCGAAACTCTCTGACACTCTCAGACACTCTCTGACACTCTCTGACACTCTCAGACACTCTCTATCGCTCCCTATCACTCTCTGACACTCTCTGACACTTCAGACACTCTCAGACACTCTCTATCACTCTCTATCACTCTCAGACACTCTCAGACACTCTCTATCACTCTCTGACACTCACTGACACTCTCAGACATTCTCTGTCACTCTCTGTCAGTCTCTGTCACTCTCAGACACTCTCAGACACTCTCTATCACTCTCTTACACTCTCTGACACACTCAATAACTCTCTATCACTCTCTGACACTCTCTGACACTCTCTATCTCTCTATGACACTCTCTGACACTCTCAGACATTCTCTGTCACTCTCTGTCACTCTCAGACACTCTCAGACACTCTCTATCACTCTCTATCACTCTCTGACACACTCAATAACTCTCTATCACTCTCTGACACTCTCTGACACTCTCTATCACTCTATGACACTCTCTGACACTCTATATCACTCTCTGTCACTCTCTGACACACTCTGACACTCTCTGACACTTTCAGACACTCTCTGTCACTCTCTATCACTCTCAGAAACTCTCTATCACTCTCTGACACACTCTCTGACACTCTCACACTCGCTGACACTCTCTGACCCTCTCTGACAATCTCTGACACTCTCTGACACTCTCTGACACACTCATATACTCTCTATCACTCTCTGACACTTTCAGACACTCTCTGCCACTCTCCATCACTCTATATCACTCTCTGACACTTTCAGACACTCTCTGACACTCTCTATCACTCTCTGACACTCTCTGCCTGTCTCTCTCACTCTCTATCACTCTCTGACACTCTCTGACACTCTCTGACACTCTATGACACTCTCTGACCCTCCATGACACTCTCAGACATTCTCTGGCACACTCTATCACTCTGTGACACTCTCTATCACTGTCAATCATTCTCAATCACTCTCAATCACTCTCTGACACTCTCACACTCTCTGACACTCTCACACACTCTCACACACTCTCTGACACTCTCTTACACTCTCTGACACTCTCTGACCCACTCTGACACTCTCTGTCACTGTCTGACACTCTCTGACACTCTCACACTCTCTGACACTCTCACACTCTCTGACACTCTCTGACACTCTCTGACACTCTCTGACCCTCTCTGACACTCTCTGACACTCTCTATCACTCTCTGACACTCTCAGACACTCTCTTACACTCTCCATCACTCTCTGACACTGTCTGATACACTGTGACAATCTCAGACACAGTCAGACACTTTCAGACACTCTGTGCCACTCTCTATCACTCTCTATCACTCTCTGAAACTCTCTGCCACTCTCTGACTTTCTCTATCACTCTCTGAAACTCTCTGCCACTCTCTGACTATCTCTATCACTCTCTGACACTCTCTGACACTCTCTGACACTCTCTATCACTCTCTGACACTCTCTGACACTCTCTGACACTCTCTCTGACACTCTCACACTCTCTGACACTCTCTGACCCACCCTGACACTCTCTGAGACTCTCTGACACTCTATATCACTCTCTGACACTCTCTGACAATTTCAGACACACTCAGACGCTCTCTGACACTCTCGATCACTCTCTGACACTCTCTGACACTTTCAGAAACTCTCTGCCACTCTCTATCACTCTCTGTCACTCGCTGACACTTTCAGACACTCTCTGCCACTCTCCATCACTCTCTATCACTCTCTGACACTCTCTGACACTCTCACACTCTCTGACACTCTCTGAGACACTCTGTCCCTCTCTGACACTCTCTGACACTCTCTGACACTATCTGATACTCTCTGACACTCTCACACTCTCTGACACTCTCACACTCTCTGACTCTCTCTGACACTCTATCACTCTCTCTGACATTCTCTCACACTCTCTGACACTCTCTGAGCCTCTCTGACAATGTCTGACACTTTCTGACAAACTCTATCACTCTCTAAATACTCTCTATCACTCTCTGACACTCTCTGACACTCTCTGACAATCTCTATCACTCTCGGACACTCTCTGACACTTTCAGACACTCTCTGCCACTCTCTATCACTCTCTGACACTCTCTGACACTCTCTGACACTCGCACACTCTCTGACCCTCTCTGACACTCTTTCACACTCTCTGACACTCTCTGAACCTCTCTGACCCTCTCTGACACTCTCAGACACTCTCTGGCACACTCTATCACTCTCTGACACTCTCTATCACTCTCTGACACTTTCTGACACTCTCTGGCACTTTCAGATACTCTCAGACACACTCAGACACTCTTTCTCACTCTCCATCACTCTCTGATACACTATGGCACTCTCAGACACTCTCTGACTCTCTCTATCACTCTCTGACACTCTCTGATACACTCTGACCCTCTCAGACACTCTCTGACACACTCAGACCATTCTCTACCACTCTCTATCACTCTCTGACACTCTCTGACACTCTCTGATGCACTCTAACACTCTCAGACACTCTCTGACACACTCTAACACACTCTGACTCAATCTGACACTGTCAGACAGTCTCAGACACTCTCTATCATTCTCTGACACTGTCTGACACTCTCTGATGCACTCTGATACACTGTGACACTCTCTGACACTCTCTATCACTCTCTGACACTCTCTGACAATCTCAGACACGATCAGACACTCTCTGACACTCTCTATCACTCTCTGACACTCTCTGACACTTTCAGACACTCTCTGCCACTCTCTATCACTCTCTGACACTCTCTAACACTCTCTGACCCTCTCTATCACTCTCTGACCCTCTCTGGCACTCTCAGACTCACGCAGACACTCGCTGACACTCACTTTCACTCTCTGACACTCTCTGACACTTTCAGACATACTCTGCCACTCTCTATTACTCGATATAACTCGCTGACACTTTCAGACACTCTCTGCCACTCTCCATCACTCTCTGTCACTCTCTGACACTCTCTGACACTATCACACTCTCTGACACTCTCACACTCTCTGACACTCTCACACTCTCGGACCCATTCTGACACTCTCTATCACTCTCTGACACTCTCTGACACTCTCTATCACTCTCTGACACTCTCTATCACTCTCTGACACTTTCTGACAATCTCAGACACACTCAGACAATCTCTGACAGTCTCTGACTATCTCTATCACTCTCTGACAATCTCTGACACTTTCAGACACTCTCTGCCACTCTTTCTCACTCTCTATCACTCTCTGGCACTCTCTGACATTCTCTGACAATCTCACACTCTCTGACACTCTCACACACTAACACACACTCTCTGACACTCTCTGACCCACTCTGACACTCTCGGTCACTGTCTGACACTCTCTGACACTCTCACACTCTCTGACACTCTCACTCTCTCTGACACTCTCTGACACTCTCTCACACTCTCTCACACTCTCTGACCCTCTCTGACACTCTCCGACACTCTCTATCACTCTCTGACACTCTCTTACACTCTCCATCACTCTCTGACACTCTCTGATACACTGTGACACTCTCTGACACTCTCTCACACTCTCTGACACTCTCTGACCCTCTCTGACCCTCTCTGACACTCTCTGACACTCTCTATCACTCTCTGACACTCTCTCACACTCTCTGACACTCTCTGACCCTCTCTGACACTCTCTGACACTCTCTGACACTCTCTATCACTCTCTGACACTCTCTATCACTCTCTGACACTCTCTGACACTCTCCATCACTCTCTGACACTCTCAGACACACTCTGACACACTCTGACACACTCAGACGCTCTCTACCACACTCTATCACTCTCTCACACTTTCTGACACTCTCTGATACACTCTAACACTTTCAGACACTCTCTGACACTCTCTATCACTATCTGACACTGTCAGACAGTCTCAGACACTCTCTATCACTATCTGACAATCTCTGACAATCTCATACACACTCAGACACTCTCTTACACTCTCCATCACTCTCTGACACTCTCTGATACACTGTGACACTCTCTGACACTCTCTCACACTCTCTGACACTCTCTGACCCTCTCTGACCCTCTCTGACACTCTCTGACACTCTCTATCACTCTCTGACACTCTCTCACACTCTCTGACACTCTCTGACCCTCTCTGACACTCTCTGACACTCTCTATCACTCTCTGACACTCTCTGACACTCTCTGACACTCTCTGACACTCTCCATCACTCTCTGACACTCTCAGACACACTCTGACACACTCTGACACACTCAGACGCTCTCTACCACACTCTATCACTCTCTCACACTGTCTGACACTCTCTGATACACTCTAACACTTTCAGACACTCTCTGACACTCTCTATCACTTTCTGACACTCTCAGACAGTCTCAGACACTCTCTATCACTATCTGACAATCTCTGACAATCTCATACACACTCAGACACTCTCTGACACTCTTTATCACTCTCTGACACTCTTTATCACTCTCTGACACTCTCAGACAGTCTCAGACACTCTCTGACACTCTCTGACACTCTCTGATACTCTCTGATACTCTCTGACACTCTGTGACAATCTTAGACACACTCAGACACTTTCAGACATTCTCTGCCACTCTCTATCACTCTCTATCACTCTCTGAAACTCTCTGCCACTCTCTGACACTCTCTATCACTATCTGAAACTCTCTGACACTCTTTCTGACCCTCTCTGACACTCTCTGACACTCTCTGACCCTCCCTGACACTCTCTGAGACTCTCTGACACTCTCTATCACTCTCTGACACTCTCTGACAATCTCAGACACACTCAGACACTCTCAGACACTCTCGATCACTCTCTGACACTTTCAGACACTCTCTGCCACTCTCTATCACTCTCGATCACTCTCTGACACTCTCTGACACTCTCTATCACTCTCTGACACTTTCAGACACTCTCTGCTACTCTCTATCACTCTCTGACACTCTCTGACACTCTCACACTCTCTGACACTCTCTCACACTCTGACACTCTCTGACACACTCTGACACACTCTGTCCCTCTCTGACACTCTCTGACACTATCTGACACTCTCTGACACTCTCACACTCTCTGACATTCTGACACTCTCTGACACTCTCTGACACTCTCTCATACTCTCTCACATTCCCTCACACTCGCTGACTCTCTCTGACCCACTCTGACATTGTCTGACACTCTCTGACAAACCCTATCACTCTCTGACGTTCTCTGACACACTCAGACACTCTCTATCACTCTCTGACACTTTCAGACATTCTCTCCCACTCTCTATCACTCTCTGACACTCTCTGACTCTCTCAGACACACTCAGACACTCTCTATCACTCTCTATCACTCTCTGAAACTCTCTGCCACTCTCTGCCACTCTCTGCCACTCTCTATCACTGTCTGACACTCTCTGACAATCTCTCTGACCCTCTCTCACACTCTCTGACACTCTCTGACACTCTCTGACCCTCCCTGACTCTCTGAGACTCTCTGAAACTCTCTATCACTCTCTGACACTCTCTGACAATCTCAGACACACTCAGACACTCTCTGACACTCTCGATCACTCTCTGACACTCTCTGCCACTCTCTATCACTCTATATCACTCGCTGACACTTTCAGACACTCTCTGCCACTCTCTATCTACCTCTATCACTGCCTGACACTCTCTGACACTCTCTGACACTCTCTATCACTCTCTGACACTCTCTGACACTTTCAGTCACTCTCAGCTACTCTCTATCACTCTCTGACACTCTCTGACACTCTCTGACACACTCACACTCTCTGACACTCTCTCACACTCTCTGACACTCTGTGACACACTCTGTCCCTCTCTGACACTCTCTGACACTATCTGACATTCTCTGACACGCTCACACTCTCTGACACTCTCTGACACTCTCTGAGACTCTCTCATACTCTCTGACATTCTCTCACACTGTCTGACACTCTCTGACCCTCTCTGGCAATCTCTGACACTCTCTGACACTCTCTGACAAACTCTATCACTCTCTGACACACTCAGACACTCTCTATCACTCTCTGACACTTTCAGACATTCTCTGCCACTCTCTATCACTCTATATCACTCTCTGACACTTTCAGACACTCTCTATCACTTTCTGACACTCTCTGACACTCTCTATCACTCTCAGACACTCTCTGACACTTTCAGACACTCTCTGCCACTCTCTATCACTCTCTGACACTCTCTGACACTCTCTGACACTCGCACACTCTCTGCCACTCTCTGCCACTCTTTCACACTCTCTGACACTCTCTGACACTCTCTGACCCTCTCTGACAATCTCAGACACCCTCTGGCACACTCGATCACTCTCTGACACTCTCAATCACAGTGCATCATTCTCAATCACTCTCAATCACTCTCTGACACTCTCTGACACTCTCTATCACTCTCAGCCACTCTCTATTACTCTCTGACACTCTCTGACATTTTCTGACACTCTCTGACACTCGCACACTCTCTGACACTCTTTCACACTCTCTGACACTCTCTGATACTCTTTCACACTCTCTGACACTCTCTGACCCTCTCTGACCCTCTCTGACCCTCTCTGACACACTCAGACTCTCTCTGGCACACTCTATCACTCTCTGACACTCTCTATCTCTCTCTATCAATCTCTGACACTCTCTGATACACTCTGGCACTCTCAGACACTCTCTGACACTCTCTATCATTCTCTGACACTCTCCGATACATTCTGACACTCTCACACTCTCTGACACTCTCTGGCACTCTCTCACTCTCTCTGACATTCTCTCACACTCTCTGACACTCTCTGACCCTCTCTGACATTGTCTGACAATTTCTGACAAATTCTATCACTCTCTGACAATCTCTGACACTCTCTGACACACTCAGACACTCTCTATCACTCTCTGACACTTTCAGACACTCTCTGCCACTCTTTATCACTCTATATCACTCTCTGACACTTTCAGACACTCTCTATCACTCTCTATCACTCTCTGACACTCTCTGACACTCTCTATCACTCTCAGACACTCTCTGACACTTTCAGACACTCTCTGACACTCTCTGACACTCTCTGACACTCTCTGCCACTCTCTATCACTCTATATCACTCTCTGACACTTTCAGACACTCTCTATCACTCTCTATCACTCTCTGACACTCTCTGACACTCTCTATCACTCTCAGACACTCTCTGACACTTTCAGACACTCTCTATCACTCTCTGACACTCTCTGACACTCTCTGCCACTCTCTATCACTGTCTGAAACTCTCTGACAATCTCTCTGACCCTCTCTCACACTCTCTGACACTCTCTGACACTCTCTGACCCTCCCTGACACTCTCTGAGACTCTCTGAAACTCTCTATCACTCTCTGACACTCTCTGACAATCTCAGACACACTCAGACACTCTCTGACACTCTCGATCACCCTCTGACACTCTCTGCCACTCTCTATCACTCTATATCACTCGCTGACACTTTCAGACACTCTCTGCCACGCTCTATCAATCTCTATCACTGCCTGACACTCTCTGACACTCTCTGACACTCTCTATCACTCACTGACACTCTCTGACACTTTCAGTCACTCTCAGCTACTCTCCATCACTCTCTGACACTCTCTGACACTCTCTGACACACTCACACTCTCTGACACTCTCTCACACTCTCTGACACTCTGTGACACTCTCTGAGACTCTCTCATACTCTCTGACATTTTCTCACACTGTCTGACACTCTCTGACCCTCTCTGACAATCTCTGACACTCTCTGACAAACTCTATCACTCTCTGACACTCTCTGACACACTCAGACACTCTCTATCACTCTCTGACACTTTCAGACATTCTCTGCCACTCTCTATCACTCGATATCACTCTCTGACACTTTCAGACACTCTGTATCACTCTCTATCACTCTCTGACACTCTCTGACACTCTCTGACACTCTCTATCACTCTCAGACACTCTCTGACACTTTCAGACACTCTCTGCCACTCTCTGACACTCTCTATCACTCTCTATCACTCTCTGACACTCGCACACTCTCTGCCACTCTCTGACACTCTTTCACACTCTCTGACACTCGCACACTCTCTGCCACTCTCTGACACTCTTTCACACTCTCTGACCCTCTCTGACCCTCTCTGACAATCTCAGACACCCTCTGGCACACTCTATCACTCTCTGACACTCTCAATCACTGTGCATCATTCTCAACCACTCTCAATCACTCTCTGACACTCTCTGACATTTTCTGACACTCTCTGACACTCGCACACTCTCTGACACTCTCTGACACTCTTTCACACTCTCTGACACTCTCTGATACTCGTTCACACTCTCTGACCCTCTCTGACCCTCTCTGACCCTCTCTGACACTCTCAGACTCTCTCTGGCACACTCTATCACTCTCTGACACTCTCTATCACTCTCTATCACTCTCTGACACTCTCTGATACACTCTGGCACTCTCAGACACTCTCTGACACTCTATATCACTCTCTGACACTCTCCGATACATTCTGACACTCTCACACTCTCTGACACTCTCACTCTCTCTGACACTCTCTGACACTCTCTCACGCTCTCTGACATTCTCTCACACTCTCTGACACTCTCTGACCCTCTCTGACAATGTCTGACACTTTCTGACAAATTCTATCACTCTCTGACAATCTTTGACACTCTCTGACACACTCAGACACTCTCTATCACTCTCTGACACTCTCTGACACTCTCTGACACTCTCTATCACTCTCAGACACTCTCTGACACACTCAGACACTCTCTATCACTCTCTGACACTTTCAGACACTCTCTGCCACTCTCTATCACTCTATATCACTCTCTGACACTTTCAGACACTCTCTGACACTCTCTATCACTCTCAGACACTCTCTGACACTTTCAGACACTCTCTGACACTCTCTGACACTCTCTGCCACTCTCTATCACTCTATATCACTCTCTGACACTTTCAGACACTCTCTATCACTCTCTATCAAACTCTGACACTCTCTGACACTCTCTGACACTCTCTATCACTCTCAGACACTCTCTGACACTTTGAGACACTCTCCATCACTCTCTATCACTCTCTGACACTCTCTGACACTCTCTGACACTCTCTATCACTCTCAGACACTCTCTGACACTTTCAGACACTCTCCATCACTCTCTATCACTCTCTGACACTCTCTGACACTCTCTGACACTCTCTATCACTCTCAGACACTCTCTGACACTTTCAGACACTCTCTGACACTCTCTGACACTCTCTGCCACTCTCTATCACTCTATATCACTCTCTGACACTCTCTGACACTCTCTGACACACTCACACTCTCTGACACTCTCTCACACTCTCTGACACTCTGTGACACACTCTGTCCCTCTCTGACACTCTCTGACACTATCTGACATTCTCTGACACTCTCACACTCTCTGACACTCTCTGACACTCTCTCATACTCTCTGACATTTTCTCACACTGTCTGACACTCTCTGACCCTCTCTGACAATCTCTGACACTCTCTGACAAACTCTATCACTCTCTGACACTCTCTGACACACTCAGACACTCTCTATCACTCTCTGACACTTTCAGACATTCTCTGCCACTCTCTATCACTCTATATCACTCTCTGACACTTTCAGACACTCTCTATCACTCTCTATCACTCTCTGACCCTCTCTGACAATCTCTGACACTCTCTGACAAACTCTATCACTCTCTGACACTCTCTGACACACTCAGACACTCTCTATCACTCTCTGACACTTTCAGACATTCTCTGCCACTCTCTATCACTCTATATCACTCTCTGACACTTTCAGACACTCTCTATCACTCTCTATCACTCTCTGACACTCTCTGACACTCTCTGACACTCTCTATCACTCTCAGACACTCTCTGACACTTTCAGACACTCTCTGCCACTCTCTATCACTCTCTGACTCTCTCTGACACTCGCACACTCTCTGCCACTCTCTGACACTCTTTCACACTCTCTGACCCTCTCTGACACTCTCTGACAATCTCAGACACACTCAGACACTCTCTGACACTCTCGATCACCCTCTGACACTCTCTGCCACTCTCTATCACTCTATATCACTCGCTGACACTTTCAGACACTCTCTGCCACGCTCTATCAATCTCTATCACTGCCTGACACTCTCTGACACTCTCTGACACTCTCTATCACTCACTGACACTCTCTGACACTTTCAGTCACTCTCAGCTACTCTCCATCACTCTCTGACACTCTCTGACACTCTCTGACACACTCACACTCTCTGACACTCTCTCACACTCTCTGACACTCTGTGACACTCTCTGAGACTCTCTCATACTCTCTGACATTTTCTCACACTGTCTGACACTCTCTGACCCTCTCTGACAATCTCTGACACTCTCTGACAAACTCTATCACTCTCTGACACTCTCTGACACACTCAGACACTCTCTATCACTCTCTGACACTTTCAGACATTCTCTGCCACTCTCTATCACTCGATATCACTCTCTGACACTTTCAGACACTCTGTATCACTCTCTATCACTCTCTGACACTCTCTGACACTCTCTGACACTCTCTATCACTCTCAGACACTCTCTGACACTTTCAGACACTCTCTGCCACTCTCTGACACTCTCTATCACTCTCTATCACTCTCTGACACTCGCACACTCTCTGCCACTCTCTGACACTCTTTCACACTCTCTGACACTCGCACACTCTCTGCCACTCTCTGACACTCTTTCACACTCTCTGACCCTCTCTGACCCTCTCTGACAATCTCAGACACCCTCTGGCACACTCTATCACTCTCTGACACTCTCAATCACTGTGCATCATTCTCAACCACTCTCAATCACTCTCTGACACTCTCTGACATTTTCTGACACTCTCTGACACTCGCACACTCTCTGACACTCTCTGACACTCTTTCACACTCTCTGACACTCTCTGATACTCGTTCACACTCTCTGACCCTCTCTGACCCTCTCTGACCCTCTCTGACACTCTCAGACTCTCTCTGGCACACTCTATCACTCTCTGACACTCTCTATCACTCTCTATCACTCTCTGACACTCTCTGATACACTCTGGCACTCTCAGACACTCTCTGACACTCTATATCACTCTCTGACACTCTCCGATACATTCTGACACTCTCACACTCTCTGACACTCTCACTCTCTCTGACACTCTCTGACACTCTCTCACGCTCTCTGACATTCTCTCACACTCTCTGACACTCTCTGACCCTCTCTGACAATGTCTGACACTTTCTGACAAATTCTATCACTCTCTGACAATCTTTGACACTCTCTGACACACTCAGACACTCTCTATCACTCTCTGACACTCTCTGACACTCTCTGACACTCTCTATCACTCTCAGACACTCTCTGACACACTCAGACACTCTCTATCACTCTCTGACACTTTCAGACACTCTCTGCCACTCTCTATCACTCTATATCACTCTCTGACACTTTCAGACACTCTCTGACACTCTCTATCACTCTCAGACACTCTCTGACACTTTCAGACACTCTCTGACACTCTCTGACACTCTCTGCCACTCTCTATCACTCTATATCACTCTCTGACACTTTCAGACACTCTCTATCACTCTCTATCAAACTCTGACACTCTCTGACACTCTCTGACACTCTCTATCACTCTCAGACACTCTCTGACACTTTGAGACACTCTCCATCACTCTCTATCACTCTCTGACACTCTCTGACACTCTCTGACACTCTCTATCACTCTCAGACACTCTCTGACACTTTCAGACACTCTCCATCACTCTCTATCACTCTCTGACACTCTCTGACACTCTCTGACACTCTCTATCACTCTCAGACACTCTCTGACACTTTCAGACACTCTCTGACACTCTCTGACACTCTCTGCCACTCTCTATCACTCTATATCACTCTCTGACACTCTCTGACACTCTCTGACACACTCACACTCTCTGACACTCTCTCACACTCTCTGACACTCTGTGACACACTCTGTCCCTCTCTGACACTCTCTGACACTATCTGACATTCTCTGACACTCTCACACTCTCTGACACTCTCTGACACTCTCTCATACTCTCTGACATTTTCTCACACTGTCTGACACTCTCTGACCCTCTCTGACAATCTCTGACACTCTCTGACAAACTCTATCACTCTCTGACACTCTCTGACACACTCAGACACTCTCTATCACTCTCTGACACTTTCAGACATTCTCTGCCACTCTCTATCACTCGATATCACTCTCTGACACTTTCAGACACTCTGTATCACTCTCTATCACTCTCTGACACTCTCTGACACTCTCTGACACTCTCTATCACTCTCAGACACTCTCTGACACTTTCAGACACTCTCTGCCACTCTCTGACACTCTCTATCACTCTCTATCACTCTCTGACACTCGCACACTCTCTGCCACTCTCTGACACTCTTTCACACACTCTGACACTCGCACACTCTCTGCCACTCTCTGACACTCTTTCACACTCTCTGACCCTCTCTGACCCTCTCTGACAATCTCAGACACCCTCTGGCACACTCTATCACTCTCTGACACTCTCAATCACTGTGCATCATTCTCAACCACTCTCAATCACTCTCTGACACTCTCTGACATTTTCTGACACTCTCTGACACTCGCACACTCTCTGACACTCTCTGACACTCTTTCACACTCTCTGACACTCTCTGATACTCGTTCACACTCTCTGACCCTCTCTGACCCTCTCTGACCCTCTCTGACACTCTCAGACTCTCTCTGGCACACTCTATCACTCTCTGACACTCTCTATCACTCTCTATCACTCTCTGACACTCTCTGATACACTCTGGCACTCTCAGACACTCTCTGACACTCTATATCACTCTCTGACACTCTCCGATACATTCTGACACTCTCACACTCTCTGACACTCTCACTCTCTCTGACACTCTCTGACACTCTCTCACGCTCTCTGACATTCTCTCACACTCTCTGACACTCTCTGACCCTCTCTGACAATGTCTGACACTTTCTGACAAATTCTATCACTCTCTGACAATCTTTGACACTCTCTGACACACTCAGACACTCTCTATCACTCTCTGACACTCTCTGACACTCTCTGACACTCTCTATCACTCTCAGACACTCTCTGACACACTCAGACACTCTCTATCACTCTCTGACACTTTCAGACACTCTCTGCCACTCTCTATCACTCTATATCACTCTCTGACACTTTCAGACACTCTCTGACACTCTCTATCACTCTCAGACACTCTCTGACACTTTCAGACACTCTCTATCACTCTCTGACACTCTCTGACACTCTCTGACACTCTCTATCACTCTCAGACACTCTCTGACACACTCAGACACTCTCTATCACTCTCTGACACTTTCAGACATTCTCTGCCACTCTCTATCACTCTATATCACTCTCTGACACTTTCAGACACTCTCTATCACTCTCTATCACTCTCTGACCCTCTCTGACAATCTCTGACACTCTCTGACAAACTCTATCACTCTCTGACACTCTCTGACACACTCAGACACTCTCTATCACTCTCTGACACTTTCAGACATTCTCTGCCACTCTCTATCACTCTATATCACTCTCTGACACTTTCAGACACTCTCTATCACTCTCTATCACTCTCTGACACTCTCTGACACTCTCTGACACTCTCTATCACTCTCAGACACTCTCTGACACTTTCAGACACTCTCTGCCACTCTCTATCACTCTCTGACTCTCTCTGACACTCGCACACTCTCTGCCACTCTCTGACACTCTTTCACACTCTCTGACCCTCTCTGACCCTCTCTGACAATCTCAGACACCCTCGGGCACACTCTATCACTCTCTGACACTCTCAATCACTGTGCATCATTCTCAATCACTCTCAATCACTCTCTGACACTCTCTGACACTCTCTATCACTCTCAGCCACTCTCTATCACTCTCTGACACTCTCTGACATTTTCTGACACTCTCTGACACTCGCACACTCTCTGACACTCTCTGACACTCTTTCACACTCTCTGACACTCTCTGATACTCTTTCACACTCTCTGACACTCTCTGACCCTCTCTGACCATTCTGACACTCTCAGACTCTCTCTGGCACACTCTATCACTCTCTGACACTCTCTATCACTCTCTATCACTCTCTGACACTCTCTGATACACTCTGGCACTCTCAGACACTCTCTGACACTCTATATAACTCTCTGACACTCTCCGATACATTCTGACACTCTCACACTCTCTGACACTCTCACTCTCTCTGACACTCTCTGACACTCTCTCACGCTCTCTGACATTCTCTCACACTCTCTGACACTCTCTGACCCTCTCTGACAATGTCTGACACTTTCTGACAAATTCTATCACTCTCTGACAATCTCTGACACTCTCTGACACACTCAGACACTCTCTATCACTCTCTGACACTTTCAGACACTCTCTGCCACTCTCTATCACTCTCTATCACTCTCTGACACTTTCAGACACTCTCTGCCACTCTCTATCACTCTATATCACTCTCTGACACTTTCAGACACTCTCTGACACTCTCTATCACTCTCAGACACTCTCTGACACTTTCAGACACTCTCTGACACTCTCTGACACTCTCTGACACTCTCTGACACTCTCTATCACTCTATATCACTCTCTGACACTTTCAGACACTCTCTATCACTCTCTATCAAACTCTGACACTCTCTGACACTCTCTGACACTCTCTATCACTCTCAGACACTCTCTGACACTTTCAGACACTCTCCATCACTCTCTATCACTCTCTGACACTCTCTGACACTCTCTGACACTCTCTATCACTCTCAGACACTCTCTGACACTTTCAGACACTCTCCATCACTCTCTATCACTCTCTGACACTCTCTGACACTCTCAGACACTCTCTATCACTCTCAGACACTCTCTGACACTTTCAGACACTCTCTGACACTCTCTGACACTCTCTGACACTCTCTGCCACTCTCTATCACTCTATATCACTCTCTGACGCTCTCTGACACTCTCTGACACTCTCTGACACACACACACCCTCTGACACTCTGTGACACACTCTGTCCCTCTCTGACATTCTCTGACACTATCTGACATTCTCTGACACTCTCACACTCTCTGACACTCTCTGACACTCTCTGACACTCTCTGACACACACACACTCTCTGACACTCTGTGACAAACTCTATCACTCTCTGACACTCTCTGACACACTCAGACACTCTCTATCACTCTCTGACACTTTCAGACATTCTCTGCCACTCTCTATCACTCTATATCACTCTCTGACACTTTCAGACACTCTCTGACACTCTCTGACACACACACACTCTCTGACACTCTGTGACAAACTCTATCACTCTCTGACACTCTCTGACACACTCAGACACTCTCTATCACTCTCTGACACTTTCAGACATTCTCTGCCACTCTCTATCACTCTATATCACTCTCTGACACTTTCAGACACTCTCTATCACTCTCTATCACTCTCTGACCCTCTCTGACAATCTCTGACACTCTCTGACAAACTCTATCACTCTCTGACACTCTCTGACACACTCAGACACTCTCTATCACTCTCTGACACTTTCAGACATTCTCTGCCACTCTCTATCACTCTATATCACTCTCTGACACTTTCAGACACTCTCTATCACTCTCTATCACTCTCTGACACTCTCTGACACTCTCTATCTCTCTCAGACACTCTCTGACACTTTCAGACACTCTCTGCCACTCTCTATCACTCTCTGACTCTCTCTGACACTCTCAATCACTGTGCATCATTCTCAATCACTCTCAATCACTCTCTGACACTCTCCGACACTCTCTATCACTCTCAGCCACTCTCTATCACTCTCTGACACTCTCTGACATTTTCTGACACTCTCTGACACTCGCACACTCTCTGACACTCTCTGACACTCTTTCACACTCTCTGACACTCTCTGATACTCTTTCACACTCTCTGACACTCTCTGACCCTCTCTGACCCTCTCTGACCCTCTCTGACACTCTCAGACTCTCTCTGGCACACTCTATCACTCTCTGACACTCTCTATCACTCTCTATCACTCTCTGACACTCTCTGATACACTCTGACACTCTCTATCACTCTCTGACACTCTCCGATACATTCTGACACTCTCACACTCTCTGACACTCTCACTCTCTCTGACACTCTCTGACACTCTCTCACGCTCTCTGACATTCTCTCACACTCTCTGACACTCTCTGACCCTCTCTGACAATGTCTGACACTTTCTGACAAATTCTATCACTCTCTGACAATCTCTGACACTCTCTGACACACTCAGACACTCTCTATCACTCTCTGACACTTTCAGACACTCTCTGCCACTCTCTATCACTCTATATCACTCTCTGACACTTTCATACACTCTCTGACACTCTCTATCACTCTCAGACACTCTCTGACACTTTCAGAAACTCTCTGACACTCTCTGCCACTCTCTATCACTCTATATCACTCTATATCACTCTCTGACACTTTCAGACACTCTCTATCACTCTCTATCACTCTCTATCACTCTCTGACACTCTCTGACACTCTCTATCACTCTCAGACACTCTCTGACACTTTCAGACACGCTCCATCACTCTCTATCACTCTCTGACACTCTCTGACACTCTCTGACACTATCTATCACTCTCAGACACTCTCTGACACTTTCAGACACTCTCCATCACTCTCTATCACTCTCTATCACTCTCTGACACTCTCTGACACTCTCTGACACACTCACACTCTCTGACACTCTCTCACACTCTCTGACACCCTGTGACACACTCTGTCCCTCTCTGACACTCTCTGACACTATCTGACATTCTCTGACACTCTCACACTCTCTGACCCTCTCTGACAATCTCTGACACTCTCTGACAAACTCTATCACTCTCTGACACTCTCTGACACACTCAGACACTCTCTATCACTCTCTGACACTTTCAGACATTCTCTGCCACTCTCTATCACTCTATATCACTCTCTGACACTTTCAGACACTCTCTATCACTCTCTATCACTCTCTGATACCCTCTGACACTCTCTGACACTCTCTATCACTCTCAGACACTCTCTGACACTTTCAGACACTCTCTGCCACTCTCTATCACTCTATGACACTCTCTGACACTCGCACACTCTCTGCCACTCTCTGACACTCTTTCACACTCTCTGACCCTCTCTGACCCTCTCTGACAATCTCAGACACCCTCTGGCACACTCTATCACTCTCTGAAACTCTCAATCACTGTGCACCATTCTGAATCACTCTCAATCACTCTCTGACACTCTCTGACACTATCTATCACTCTCAGCCACTCTCTATCACTCTCTGACACTCTCTGACATTTTCTGACACTTTCTGACACTCGCACATTCTCTGACACTCTCTGACACTCTTTCACACTCTCTGACACTCTCTGATACTCTTTCACACTCTCTGACACTCTCTGACCCTCTCTGACGCTCTCTGACCCTCTCTGACACTCTCAGAATCTCTCTGGCACACTCTATCACTCTCTGACACTCTCTATCACTCTCTATCACTCTCTGACACTCTCTGATACACTCTGGCACTCTCAGACACTCTCTGACACTCTCTATCACTCTCTGACAATCTCCGATACATTCTGACACTCTCACACTCTCTGACACTCTCACTCTCTCTGACACTCTCTGACACTCTCTCACTCTCTCTGACATTCTCTCACACTCTCTGACACTCTCTGACCCTCTCTGACAATGTCTGACACTTTCTGACAAACTCTATCACTCTCTGACAATCTCTGACACTCTCTGACACACTCAGACACTCTCTATCACTCTCTGACACTTTCAGACACTCTCTGCCACTCTCTATCACTCTATGTCACTCTCTGACACTTTCAGACACTCTCTGACACTCTCTATCACTCTCAGACACTCTCTGACACTTTCAGACACTCTCTGACACTCTCTATCACTCTATATCACTCTCTGACACTTTCAGACACTCTCTATCACTCTCTATCACTCTCTGACACTCTCTGACACTCTCTGACACTCTCTATCACTCTCAGACACTCTCTGACACTTTCAGACACTCTCTATCACTCTCTATCACTCTCTGACACTCTCTGACACTCTCTGACACTCTCTATCACTCTCAGACACTCCCTGACACTCTCTGGCACACTCTAATACTCTCTGACACTCTTTTTCACTGTCAATCATTCTCAATCACTCTCAATCACTCTCTGAACCTCTCTGACACTCTCTGGCACTTTCAGATACTCTCAGACACACTCAGACACACTCTCTCACTCTCTATCACTCTCTGACACTCTCGGACACTCTCAGACACTCTCTGACACTTTCAGACACTCTCTGACACTCTCTGACACTCTCTGACACTCTCTGACACTCTCTGCCACTCTCTATCACTCTATATCACTCTCTGATACTTTCAGACACTCTCTATCACTCTCTATCACTCTCTGACACTCTCTGACACTCTCTGACACTCTCTATCACTCTCAGACACTTTCAGACACTCTCCATCACTCTCTATCACTCTCTGACACTCTCAGACACTCTCTGACACTCTTTTTCACTGTCAATCATTCTCAATCACTCTCAATCACTCTCTGAACCTCTCTGACACTCTCTGGCACTTTCAGATACTCTCAGACACACTCAGACACACTCTCTCACTCTCTATCACTCTCTGACACTCTCGGACACTCTCAGACACTCTCAGACACTCTCTATCACTCTCTGATACTCTCTGATACTCTCTGATACACTGTGACACTCTCTGACACGCTCTATCAGTCTCTGACACTCTCTGACAATCTCAGACACAATCAGACACTCTCTGACACTCTCTATCACTCTCTGACACTCTCTGACACTTTCAGACACTCTCTGCCACTCTCTATCACTCTCTGACACACTCTAACACTCTCTGACACTCTCTGACCCTCTCTGGCACTCTCAGACCCACGCAGGCACTCGCTGGCACTCACGATCACTCTCTGACAGTCGCTGACACTTTCAGACACTCTCTGCCACTCTCTATCACTCTCTGTCACTCTCTGACACTCGCTGACACTCGCTCACTCTCTGACCCTCTCTGACACTCTTTCACACTCTCTGACACTCTCTGAACCTCTCTGACCCTCTCTGACACTCTCTGACACTGTCTATCACTCTCTGACACTCTCTTACGCTCTCCATCACTCTCTGACACTCTCTGATACACTGTGACACTCTCAGAAACAGTCTGACACACTCAGACACTCTCTACCACACTCTATCACTCTCTCACACTGTCTGACACTCTCTGATACACTCTAACACTCTCAGACACTCTCTGACACTCTCTATCACTATCTGACACTCGCTGACACTCTCAGACAGTCTCAGACACTCTCTATCACTATCTGACAATCTCTGACAGTCTCTGACACTCTCTGATTCTCTCTAATACACTCTGACACTCTCTATCTCTCTCTGACACTATCTGACAATCTCATACACACTCAGACACTCTCTGACACTCTCTATCACTCTCTGACACTCTCTGATACTCTCTGACACTCTCTGACACTCTCTGACAATCTCAGACACACTCAGGCACTCTCTGACACATTCAGACACTCTCTGCCACTCTCTATCACTCTCTATCACTCTCTGAAACTCTGTGCCACTCTCTGACACTCTCTATCACTGTCTGAAACTCTCTGACACTCTCTCTGACCCTCTCTCACATTCGCTGACACACTCTGACCCTCCCTGACACTCTCTGAGACTCTCTGACACTCTCTATCACTCTCTGACACTCTCTGACAATCTCAGACACACTCAGACACTCTCTGCCACTCTCTGTCACTCTATACCCCTCGCTGACACTTTCAGACAATCTCTGCAACTCTCTATCACTCTCTATCACTCTCTGACACTCTCTGACACTCTCTATCACTCTCTGACACTCTCTGACACTTTCAGACACTCTCTGCTACTCTCTATCACTCTCTGACACTCTCCGACACTTTCTGACACTCTCACACTCTCTGACACTCTCTCACGCTCTCTGACACTCTCTTTCACGCTCTGTCCCTCTCTGACACTCTCTGACACTATATGACACTCTCTGACACTCTCACACTCTCTGACACTCTCACACTCTCTGACACTCTCTCATACTCTCTGACATTCTCTCACACTCTCTGACACTCTCTGACCCTCTCTGACAATCTCTGACACTCTCTGACAAACTCTATCACTCTCTGACACTCTCTGACACACTCAGACACTCTCTATCACTCGCTGACACTTTCAGACACTCTGCCACTCTCTATCACTCTATATCACTCTCTGACACTTTCAGACACTCTCTATCACTCTCTGACACTCTCTGAAACTCTCTGACACTCTCTATCACTCTCAGACACTCTCTGACACTTTCAGACACTCTCTGCCACTCTCTATCACTCTCTGACTCTCTCTGACACTCTCTGACACTCGCACACTCTCTGCCACTCTCTGACACTCTTTCACACTCTCTGACACTCTCTGACACTCTCTGACCCTCTCTGACACTCTCTGGCACACTCTATCACTCTCTGACACTCTCTATCACTGTGAATCATTCTCAATCACTCTCAATCACTCTCTGACACACTCTGACACTCGCACACTCTCTGACACTCTCTGACACTCTTTCACACTCTCTGACACTCTCTGACACTCTCTGACACTCTTTCACACTCTCAAACACTCTCTGGCACACTATATCACTCTCTGACACTCTCTATCACTCTATCACTCTCTGACATTCTCTGATACACTCTGGCACTCTCAGACACTCTCTACCACTCTCATTCACTCTCTGACACTCTCTGATACACTCTGAGACTCTCAGACACTCTCTGACACTCTCTATCACTCTCTGACACAATGTGACACTCTCAGACAGTCTCAGACACTATCTATCACTCTCTGACACTCTCTGACACTCTCTGATACACTCTGACACTCTCTGACACTCTCTTACACTCTCTGACATTCTCAGACACACTCAGACACTCTCTGACACTCTCTATCACTCTCTGACACTTTCAGACACTCTCTGTCACTCTCTATCACTCTCTGACACTCTCTGACACTCTCTGACCCTCTCTATCACTCTCTGACCCTCTCTGACACTCTCTGACCCTCTCTGATACTCTCTGACACTCTCTATCACTCTCTGACACTCTCTGACACTTTCAGACACTCTCTGCCACTCTCTGAAACTCTCTGACACTCTCTGACACTCTCTGACACTCTGACACTCTCTGCCACTCTCTGACACTCTTTCACACTCTCTGACACTCTCTGACCCTCTCTGACACTCTCAGTCACTCTCTGGCACACTCTATCACTCTCTGACACCCTCTATCACTGTGAATCATTCTCAATCACTCTCAATCACTCTCTGACACTCTCTGACACTCGCACACTCTCTGACACTCTCTGACACTCTTTCACACTCTCTGAAACTTTCTGACACTCTTTCACACTCTCAAACACTCTCTGGCACACTCTATCACTCTCTGACACTCTCTATCACTCTCTATCACTCTCTGACACTCTCTGATACACTCTGGCACTCTCAGACACTCTCTGACACTCTCTATCACTCTCTGTCACTCTCTGATACACTCTGACACTCTCAGACACTCTCTGACACACTCTGACACTCTCTACCACTCTCATTCACTCTCTGACACTCTCTGATACACTCTTACACTCTCAGACTCTCTCTGACACTCTCTGTCACTCTCTGACTCAATCTGACACTCTCAGACAGTCTCAGACACTCTCTATCACTCTCTGACACTCTCTGACACTCTCTGACACTCTCTGATACACTCTGACACTCTCTGACACTCTCTATCACTCTCTTACACTCTCTGACATTCTCAGACACACTCAGACACTCTCTGACACTCTCTATCACTCTCTGACACTCTCTGACACTTTCAGTCACTCTCTATCACTCTCTGACACTCTCTGACACTCTCTGACACTCTCTGACCCTCTCTATCACTCTCTGACCCTCTCTGACACTCTCAGACCCACACAGACACTCGCTGACACTCAATATCACTCTCTGACACTCTCTGACACTTTCAGACACTCTCTGCCACTCACTATCACTCTCTGACACTTTGAGACATTCTCTGCCACTCTCTATCACTCGCTGACACTTTCAGACACTCTCTGCCACTCTTTATCACTCTCTGTCACTCTCTGACGCTCTCTGACACTCTAACACTCTCTGACACTCTCACACTCTCGGACCCTCTCTGACACTATCTATCACTCTGACACTCTCTGACAATCTCTATCACTCTCTGACACTCTCTATCACTCTCTGACCCTCTCTGACACTCTGTGACAATCTCAGACACACTCAGACACACTCTGGCACTCTCTGACACTCTCTATCACTCTCTGACACTCTCTGACACTCTCTATCACTCGCTGACACTTTCAGACACTCTCTCACTCTCTATCACTCTCTGTCACTCTCTCACACTCTCTGACACTCTCACACTCCCGGACCCTCTCTGACACTCTCCATCACTCTAATACTCTCTGACACTCTCTATCATTCTCTGACACTCTCTATCACTCTCTGACACTCTCTGACACTCTCTGACACTCTCTGACACTCTCTGACAATCTCAGACACACTCAGACACTCTCTGACACTCTATGACACTCTATGACACTCTCTATCACTCTCTATCACTCTCTGACACTCTCTGACACTTTCAGACACTCTCTGCCACTTTCTATCACTCTCTGACACGCTCTGGCACTTTCACACTCTCTGACACTCTCTGACACTCTCACGCACTCTCTGACACTCTCTGACCCACTCTGACATTGTCTGACACTCTCTGACACTCTCACACTCTCTGACACTCTCACTCTCTCTGACACTCTCTGACCCTCTGTGACACTCTCTGACACTCTCTGTCACTCTCTGACACTCTCTGACACTCTCTGACACTCTCTGACACTCTCAGACACACTCTGACACTCTCTGTCCCTCTCTGTCCCTCTCTGACACTCTCTGACACTCTCTGACAATTTCAGACACTCTCTGCAACTCTCTATCACTCTCTGACACTTTCACACGCTCTCTATCACTCTCTGACACTCTCTGACACTCTCAGACTCTCTGACACTTTCAGACACTCTCTGCCACTCTATCACTCGCCGACACTCTCTATCACTCTCTGACACTCTCTGACACTCTCACACGCTCTCTGACGCTCTCTGACCCTCTCGGACCCTCTCTGACCCTCTCTGACACTCTCTGAAAGTTTATATCACTCACTGACACTGTGACACTCTCTGTCACTCTCTGACTCTGTCTGACACACTCTGACACTCTCAGGCACTCTCTGAAACTCTCTATCACTCTCTGAAACTCTCTGACACTCGCAGACACTCTCTGACACTTTCTATCACTTTCTGACACTCTCAGACACTCTCTGGCACTCTCTATCTCTCTCTGACACTCTCTGTCACTCTCTGACACTCTCTATCACTCTCAAACAATCCCTGAACCTCTCAGACACTCTCTGACACTCTCTATCACTCTCTGTCACTCTCTGACACTCGCTGGCACTCTTTGACACTCTCTGACACTCTCTGACACTCTCTATTGCTCTCTGACAGTCTCTAACTCTCACTATCTCTCTCTATCACTCTCTATCACTCTCTATCACTCTGGATCACTCTGTATCACTCTCAGACATTTTCTGACACTCTCTGACACTCTCAGACACTCTCTCACACTCTCTGACACTCGCTCACACTCTCTGACACTCTCTGACACTCTCTGACTCTCTCTGACCCTCTCTGACCCTCTCTGACCCTCTCTGACCCTCTCTGGCACTCTCTTACACTCTCTTACACTCTCCATCACTCTCTGACACTCTCTGATACACTGTGACACTCTCAGACACACTCTGACACACTCAGACACTCTCGAACACACTCTATCACTCTCTCACACTGTCTGACACTCTCTGATACACGCTAACACCCTCAGACACTCTCTGCCACTCTCTATCACTCTATATCACTCGCTGACACTTTCAGACACTCTCTGCCACTCTCTGCCACTCTCTGTCACTCTCGATTACTATCTGACACTCTCTGACACTTTCAGACACTCTCTGCTACTCTCTATCACTCTGTGACACTTTCAGACACTCTCTGCTTCTCTCTATCACTCTCTGACACTTTCTGATACTATCACACTCTCTGACACTCTCACACTCTCTGACACTCTCTCATACTCTCTGACATTCCCTCACACTCTCTGACACTCTCTGACCCACTCTGACAATCTCTGACAGACTCTGACAAACTCTATCACTCTCTGACGTTCTCTGACACACTCAGACACTCTCGATCACTCTCTGACACTTTCAGACATTCTCTGCCACTCTCTATCACTCTGTATCACTCTCTGACACTCTCTCATACTCTCTGACATTCCCTCACACTCTCTGACACTCTCTGACCCTCTCTGACAATCTCTGACAGTCTCTGACAAACTCTATCGCTCTCTGACGTTCTCTGACACACTCAGACACTCTCGATCTCTCTCTGACACTTTCAGACATTCTCTGCCACTCTCTATCACTCTGTATCACTCTCTGACACTTTCAGACACTCTCTATCACTCTCTATCACTCTCTATCACTCTCTATCACTCTCTGACACTCTCTGACACTTTCAGACAAACTCAGACACTCTCTGTCACTCTCTGAAACTCTCTGCCACTCTCTGCCACTCTCTGCCACTCTCTGCCACTCTCTATCACTGTCTGACACACTCTGACACTCTCTCTGACCCTCTCTCACACTCTCTGACACTCTCTGACACTCTCTGACCCTCCCTGACACTCTCTGAGACTCTCTGAAACTCTCTATCACTCTCTGACACTCTCTGACAATCTCAGACACACTCAGACACTCTCTGACACTCTCGATCACTCTCTGACATTCTCGATCACTCTCTGACACTCTCTGCCACTCTCTATCACTCTATATCACTCGCTGACACTTTCAGACACTCTCTGCCACTCTCTATCAATCTCTATCACTCTCTGACACTCACTGACACTTTCAGTCACTCTCTGCTACCCTCTATCACTCTCTGACTCTCTCTGACACTCTCTGACACTCTCACACTCTCTGACACTCTCACACACTCTCACACACTCTCACACACACTCTGACACTCTCTGACCAACTCTGACACTCTCTGTCACTGTCTGACACTCTCTGACACTCTCACACTCTCTGACACTCTCACTCTCTCTGACACTCTCTGACACTCTCAGACACTCTCACTCTCTCTGACACTCTCTGACACGCTCTCACACTCTCTGACACTCTCTATCACTGTCTGACCCTCTCTGACCCTCTCTGACACTCTCTGACACTCTCTATCACTCTCTGACACTCTCTGACACTCTCTGACACTCTCAGACACACTCAGACACACTCAGACACTCTCTGACTCTCTCTATCCCTCTCTGACACTCTCTGACAATTTCAGACACTCTCTGCAACTCTCTATCACTCTCTGACACTTTCACACGCTCTCTATCACTCTCTGACACACTCTGACACTCTCTGACACTCTCAAACTCTCTGACACTTTCAGACACTCTCTGCCACTCTATCACTCGCTGACACTCTCTATCACTCTCTGACACTCTCTGACACTCTCACACTCTCTGACACTCTCTCACACTCTCTCACACTCTCTCCCGCTCTCTGACGCTCTCTGACCCTCTCGGACCTTCTCTGACCCTCTCTGACCCTCTCTGACACTCTCTGAAAGTTTATATCACTCTCTGACACAGTGACACTAACTATCACTCTCTGACTCTGTCTGACACACTCTGACACTCTCAGGCACTCTCTGAAACTCTCTGACACTCGCAGACACTCTCTGACACTTTCTATCACTTTCTGACACTCTCACACTCTCTGGCACTCCCTATCTCTCTCTGACACTCTCTATCACTCTCTGACACTCTCTATCACTCTCAAACAATCCCTGACCCTCTCAGACACTCTCTGACACTCTCTATCACTCTCTGTCACTCTCTGACACTCTCTGGCATTCTTTGACACTCTCTGACACTCTCTGACACTCTCTATCGCTCTCTGACACTCTCTAACTCTCACTATCTCTCTCTATCACTCTCTATCACTCTGTATCACTCTCAGACATTTTCTGACACTCTCAGACACTCTCTGACACTCCGTATCACTATCACTCTGTATCTCTCTCAGTCTTTTTCTGACACTCTCAGACAGTCTCAGACACTCTCTGACACTCTCTGACGCTCTCTGACGCTCTCTGATACACTGTGACACTCTCAGACACACTCTGACACACTCAGACACTCTCGAACACACTCTATCACTCTCTCACACTGTCTGACACTCTCTGATACACTCTAACACTCTCAGACACTCTCTGCCACTCTCTATCACTCTATATCACTCGCTGACACTTTCAGACACTCTCTCCCACTCTCTGTCACTCTCGATCACTCTCTGACACTCTCTGACACTTTCAGACACTCTCTGCTACTCTCTATCACTCTCTGACACTCTCTGACACTCTCTGACATTATCACACTCTCTGACACTCTCTCACACTCTCGGACACTCTCTGATACACTCTGTCCATCTCTGACACTATCTGACACTCTCTGACACTCTCACACTCTCTGACACTCTCACACTCTCTGACACTCTCACACTCTCTGACACACTCTCATACTCTCTGACATTCCCTCACACTCTCTGACACTCTCTGACCCTCTCTGACAATCTCTGACAGTCTCTGACAAACTCTATCACTCTCTGACGTTCTCTGACACACTCAGACACTCTCGATCACTCTCTGACACTTTCAGACATTCTCTGCCACTCTCTATCACTCTGTATCACTCTCTGACACTTTCAGACACTCTCTATCACTCTCTATCACTCTCTGACACTCTCTGACATTTTCAGACACACTCAGACACTCTCTATCACTCTCTATCACTCTCTGAAACTCTCTGCCACTCTCTATCACTGTCTGACACTCTCTGACACTCTCTCTGACCCTCTCTCACACTCTCTGACACTCTCTGACACACTCTGACCTTCTCTGACACTCTCTGAGACTCTCTGAAACTCTCTAACACTCTCTGACACTCTCTGACAATCTCAGACACACTCAGACACTCTCTGACACTCTCGATCACTCTCTGACACTCTCTGCCACTCTCTGCCACTCTCTATCACTCTATATCACTCGCTGACACTTTCAGACACTCTCTGCCACTCTCTATCAATCTCTATCACTCTCTGACACTCTCTGACACTTTCAGTCACTCTCTGCTACTCTCTATCACATTCTGACACTCTCTGACACTCTCTGACACTCTCACTCTCTCTGACACTCTCACACACTTTCACACACACTCTGACACTCTCTGACCAACTCTGACACTCTCTGTCACTGTCTGACACTCTCTGACACTCTCACACTCTCTGACACTCTCACTCTCTCTGACACTCTCTGACACTCTGTGACACTCTCTATCACTCTCTGACACTCTCAGACACTCTCACTCTCTCTGACACTCTCTGACACGCTCTCACACTCTCTGACACTCTCTATCACTGTCTGACCCTCTCTGACCCTCTCTGACACTCTCTGACACTCTCTGACACTCTCTATCACTCTCTGACACTCTCCTACACTCTCTCTGACCCTCTCTCACACTCTCTGACACTCTCTGACACTCTCTGACCCTCTCTGACACTCTCTGAGACTCTCTGAAACTCTCTATCACTCTCCGACACTCTCTGACACTCTCACACTCTCTGACACTCTCTCACACTCTCTGACACTCTCTGATACACTCTGTCCCTCTCTGACACTCTCTGACACTCTCGGACACACTCAGACACACTCAGACACTCTCTGACACTCTCTTTCCCTCTCTGACACTCTCTGACAATTTCAGACACTCTCTGCAACTCTCTATCACTCTCTGACACTTTCACACGCTCTCTATCACTCTCTGACACTCTCTGACACTCTCTGACACTCTCAAACTCTCTGACACTTTCAGACACTCTCTGCCACTCTGTCACTCGCTGACACTCTCTATCACTCTCTGACACTCTCTGACACTCTCACACTCTCTGACACTCCCTCACACTCTCTCACACTCTCTCACGCTCTCTGACGCTCTCTGACCCTCTCGGACCTTCTCTGACCCTCTCTGAACCTCTCTGACACTCTCTGAAAGTTTATATCACTCTCTGACACAGTGACACTCTCTATCACTCTCTGACTCTGTCTGACACACTCTGACACTCTCAGGCACTCTCTGAAACTCTCTGACACTCGCAGACACTCTCTGACACTTTCTATCACTTTCTGACACTCTCACACTCTCTGAAACTCCCTATCTCTCTCTGACACTCTCTATCACTCTCTGACACTCTCTATCACTCTCAAACAATCCCTGACCCTCTCAGACACTCTCTGACACTCTCTATCACTCTCTGTCACTCTCTGACACTCTCTGGCACTCTTTGACACTCTCTGACACTCTCTGACACTCTCTATCGCTCTCTGACACTCTCTAACTCTCACTATCTCTCTCTATCACTCTGTATCACTCTCAGACATTTTCTGACACTCTCAGACACTCTCTGACACTCCGTATCACTATCACTCTGTATCTCTCTCAGTCTTTTTCTGACACTCTCAGACACTCTCAGACACTCTCAGACACTCTCTGACACTCTCTGACACTCTCTGACGCTCTCTGACACTCTCTATCACTCTCTGACACTCGCTGACACTCACTTACACTCTCCATCACTCTCTGACACTCTCTGATACACTGTGACACTCTCAGACACACTCTGACACACTCAGACACTCTCGAACACACTCTATCACTCTCTCACACTGTCTGACACTCTCTGATACACTCTAACACTCTCAGACACTCTCTGCCACTCTCTATCACTCTATATCACTCGCTGACACTTTCAGACACTCTCTCCCACTCTCTGTCACTCTCGATCACTCTCTGACACTCTCTGACACTTTCAGACACTCTCTGCTACTCTCTATCACTCTGTGACACTTTCAGACACTCTCTGCTCCTCTCTATCACTCTCTGACACTCTCTGACACTCTCTGACACTATCAGACTCTCTGACACTCTCTCACACTCTCTGACACACTCTGATACACACTGTCCCTCTCTGACACTCTCTGACACTATCTGACACTCTCTGACACTCTCACACTCTCTGACAATCTCACACTCTCTGACACTCTCTCATACTCTCTGACATTCCCTCACACTCTCTGACCCTCTCTGACCCTCTCTGACAATCTCTGACAGTCTCTGACAAACTCTATCACTCTCTGACGTTCTCTGACACACTCAGACACTCTCGATCACTCTCTGACACTTTCAGACATTCTCTGCCACTCTGTATCACTCTGTATCACTCTCTGACACTTTCAGACACTCTCTATCACTCTCTGACACTCTCTGACATTTTCAGACACACTCAGACACTCTCTATCACTCTCTATCACTCTCTGAAACTCTCTGCCACTCTCTGCCACTCTCTATCACTGTCTGACACTCTCCTACACTCTCTCTGACCCTCTCTCACACTCTCTGACACTCTCTGACACTCTCTGACCCTCTCTGACACTCTCTGAGACTCTCTGAAACTCTCTATCACTCTCTGACACTCTCTGACACTCTCACACTCTCTGACACTCTCTCACACTCTCTGACACTCTCTGATACACTCTGTCCCTCTCTGACACTCTCTGACACTATCTGACACTCTCTGACACTGTCACACTCTCTGACACTCTCACACTCTCTGACACTCTCTGACAATCTCTGACACTCTCTGACAAACTCTATCACTCTCTGACACTCTCTGACACACTCAGACACTCTCTATCACTCTCTGACACTTTCAGACATTCTCTGCCACTCTCTATCACTCTATGTCACTCTCTGACACTTTCAGACACTCTCTATCACTCTCGATCACTCTCTGACACTCTCTGACACTCTCAGACACTCTCTGACACTTTAAGACACTCTCTGCCACTCTCTATCACTCTCTATCACTCTCTGACACTCTCTGACACGCTCTGACACTCGCACACTCTCTGCCACTCTCTGACACTCTTTCACACTCTCTGACACTCTCTGACACTCTCTGACCCTCTCTGACAATCTCAGACACCCTCTGGCACACTCTATCACTCTCTGACACTCTCTAACACTGTGAATCATTCTCAATCACTCTCAATCACTCTCTGACACTCTCTGACACTCTCTATCACTCTCAGCCACTCTCTATCACTCTCTGACACTCTCTGACATTTTCTGATACTCTCTGACACTCGCACACTCTCTGACACTCTCTGACACTCTTTCACACTCTCTGACACTCTCTGATACTCTTTCACTCTCTCTGACTCTCTCTGACTCTCTCTGACCCTCTCTGACCCTCTCTGACCCTCTCTGACCCTCTCTGACACTCTCAGACTCTCTCAGACTCTCTATGGCACACTCTATCACTCTCTGACACTCTCTATCACTCTCTATCACTCTCTGACACTCTCCGATACACTCTGGCACTCTCAGACACTCTCTGACACTCTCGATCACTCTCTGACACTCTCTGATACACTCTGACACTCTCACACTCTCTGACACTCTCACTCTATCTGACACTCTCTCACTCTCTCTGACATTCTCACACACTCTCTGACACTCTCTGACCCTCTCTGACAATGTCTGACACTTTCTGACAAACTCTATCACTCTCTGACACTCTCTGACACTCCCTGACACTCTCTATTACTCTTTATGACTCTCTGACGCTCTCTGACACTCTCTGACACTCTCTGACACTCTCTATCACTCTCAGACACTCTCTGACACTTTCAGACACTCTTTGCCACTCTCTGCCACTCTCTGACACTCTCTGACACTCGCACACTCTCTGACCCTCTCTGACACTCTTTCACACTCTCTGACACTCTCTGACCCTCTCTGACCCTCTCTGACAATCTCAGACACCCTCTGGCACACTCTATCACTCTCTGACTCTCTCTATCACTGTCAATCATTCTCAATCACTCTCAATCACTCTCTGAACCTCTCTGACACTCTCTGCCACTCTCTATCACTGTCTGACACTCTCCTACACTCTCTCTGACCCTCTCTCACACACTCTGACACTCTCTGACACTCTCTGACCCTCTCTGACACTCTCTGAGACTCTCTGAAACTCTCTATCACTCTCTGACACTCTCTGACAATCTCAGACACACTCAGACACTCTCTGACACTCTCGATCACTCTCTGACACTCTCTGCCACTCTCTATCACTCTATATCATTCGCTGACACTTTCAGGCACTCTCTGCCACTCTCTATCAATCTCTATCACTCTCTGACACTCTCTGACACTTTCAGTCACTCTCTGCTACTCTCTATCACTCTCTGACACTCTCTGACACTCTCTGACACTCTCACACTCTCTGACACTCTCTCACGCTCTCTGACACTCTCTGATACACTCTGTCCCTCTCTGACACTATCTGACACTCTCTGACACTGTCACACTCTCTGACACTCTCACACTCTCTGACACTCTCTGACACTCTCTCATACTCTCTGACATTCTCTCACACTCTCTGACACTCTCTGACACTCTCTGACAATCTCTGACACTCTCTGACAAACTCTATCACTCTCTGACACTCTCTGACACACTCAGACACTCTCTATCACTCTCTGACACTTTCAGATATTCTCTGCCACTCTCTATCACTCTATATCACTCTCTGACACTTTCAGACACTCTCTATCACTCTCGATCACTCTCTGACACTCTCTGACACTCTCTGACACTATCTGACACTCTCTGACACTCTCTCATACTCTCTGACATTCTCTCACACTCTCTGACACTCTCTGACAATCTCTGACACTCTCTGACAAACTCTATCACTCTCTGACACTCTCTGACACACTCAGACACTCTCTATCACTCTCTGACACTTTCAGACATTCTCTGCCACTCTCTGTCACTCTATATCACTCTCTGACACTTTCAGACACTCTCTATCACTCTCGATCACTCTCTGACACTCTCTGACACTCTCAGACACTCTCTGACACTTTAAGGCACTCTCTGCCACTCTCTATCACTCTCTATCACTCTCTGACACTCTCTGACACGCTCTGACACTCGCACACTCTCTGCCACTCTCTGACACTCTTTCACACTCTCTGACACTCTCTGACACTCTCTGACCCTCTCTGACAATCTCAGACACCCTCTGGCACACTCTATCACTCTCTGACACTCTCTATCACTGTGAATCATTCTCAATCACTCTCAATCACTCTCTGACACTCTCTGACACTCTCTATCACTCTCAGCCACTCTCTATCACTCTCTGACACTCTCTGACATTTTCTGATACTCTCTGACACTCGCACACTCTCTGACACTCTCTGACACTCTTTCACACTCTCTGACACTCTCTGATACTCTTTCACTCTCTCTGACACTCTCTGACCCTCTCTGACCCTCTCTGACCCTCTCTGACACTCTCAGACTCTCTCAGACTCTCTCTGGCACACTCTATCACTCTCTGACACTCTCTATCACTCTCTATCACTCTCTGACACGCTCCGATACACTCTGGCACTCTCAGACACTCTCTGACACTCTCGATCACTCTCTGACACTCTCGATCACTCTCTGACACTCTCTGATACACTCTGACACTCTCACACTCTCTGACACTCTCACTCTCTCTGACACTCTCTGACACTCTCTCACTCTCTCTGACATTCTCTCACACTCTCTGACACTCTCTGACCCTCTCTGACAATGTCTGACACTTTCTGACAAACTCTATCACTCTCTGACACTCTCTGACACTCTCTGACACTCTCGATCACTCTTTATCACTTTCTGACACTCTCTGACACTCTCTGACACTCTCTATCACTCTCAGACACTCTCTGACACTTTCAGACACTCTTTGCCACTCTCTGCCACTCTCTGCCACTCTCTGACACTCTCTGACACCCTCTGACACTCGCACACGCTCTGACCCTCTCTGACACTCTTTGACACTCTCTGACACTCTCTGAACCTCTCTGACCCTCTCTGACACTCTCAGACACTCTCTGGCACACTCTATCACTCTCTGACTCTCTCTATCACTGTCAATCATTCTCAATCACTCTCAATCACTCTCTGAACCTCTCTGACACTCTCTGGCACTTTCAGATACTCTCAGACACACTCAGACAGTCTCTATCACTCTCTATCACTCTCTGACACTCTCTGATACACTCGAACACTCTCAGACACTCTCTGACACACTCAGAACATTCTCTACCACTCTCTATCACACTCTGACACTCTCTGATACACTCTAACACTCTCAGACACTCTCTGACACTCTCTATTACTCTCTGACCCTCTCTGGCACTCTCAGACCCACGCAGACACTCGCTGACACTCACGATCACTCTCTGACACACTCTGACACTTTCAGACATTCTCTGCCACTCTCTATTACTCTCTATCACTCGCTGACACATTCAGACACTCTCTGCCACTCTCTATCACTCTCTGTCACTCTCTGACACTCTCACACTCTCTGACACTCTCACACTCTCGGACCCTTTCTGACACACTCTATCACTCTCTGACACTCTCTATCACTCTCTGACACTCTCTATCACTCTCTGACACTCTCTGACAATCTCAGACACACTCAGACACTCTCTGACACTCTCTGACACTCTCTGACAGTCTCTATCACCTCTGACACTCTCTGACACTTTCAGACACTCTCTGCCACACTTTCTCACTCTCTATCACTCTCTGACACTCTCTGACACTCTCTGACACTCTCTGACACTTTCACACACTCTGACACTCTCACACTCTCTCACACACTCTCTGACACTCTCTGACCCACTCTGACACTCTCTGTCACTGTCTGACACTCTCTGACACTCTTACACTCTCTGACACTCTCACTCTCTCTGACACTCTCTGACACTCTCTCACACTCTCTGACAATCTCTGACACTCTCTGACACTCTCTGACCCACTCTGACACTCTCTGACACTGTCTATCACTCTCTGACACTCTCTGACACTCTCGGACACTCTCTTACGCTCTCCATCACTCTCTGACACTCTCTGATACACTGTGACACTGTCTATCACTCTCTGACACTCTCTGACACTCTCTACCACACTCTGTCACACTCTCACACTGTCTGACACTCTCTGATACACTCTAACACTCTCAGACACTCTCTGACACTCTCTATCACTATCTGACACTCGCTGACATTCTCAGACAGTCTCAGACACTCTCTATCACTATCTGACAATCTCTGACACTCTCTGACACTCTCTGATACTCTCTAATACACTCTGACACTCTCTATCTCTCTCTGACACTCTCTGACACTCTCTATCACTCTCTGACCCTCTCTGATACTCTCTGACACACTCTGACACTCTCTGACAATCTCAGACACACTCAGACACTCTCTGACACTCTCTATCACTCTCAGACACTCTCTGACACTCTCCATCACTCTCTGACCCTCTCTAATACTCTCTGACACTCTCTGACACTCTCTGACAAACTCTATCACTCTCTGACACTCTCTGACACACTCAGACACTCTCTATCACTCTCTGACACTTTCAGACATTCTCTGCCACTCTCTATCACTCTATATCACTCTCTGACACTTTCAGACACTCTCTATCACTCTCGATCACTCTCTGACACTCTCTGACACTATCTGACACTCTCTGACACTCTCTCATACTCTCTGACATTCTCTCACACTCTCTGACACTCTCTGACAATCTCTGACACTCTCTGACAAACTCTATCACTCTCTGACACTCTCTGACACACTCAGACACTCTCTATCACTCTCTGACACTTTCAGACATTCTCTGCCACTCTCTGTCACTCTATATCACTCTCTGACACTTTCAGACACTCTCTATCACTCTCGATCACTCTCTGACACTCTCTGACACTCTCAGACACTCTCTGACACTTTAAGGCACTCTCTGCCACTCTCTATCACTCTCTATCACTCTCTGACACTCTCTGACACGCTCTGACACTCGCACACTCTCTGCCACTCTCTGACACTCTTTCACACTCTCTGACACTCTCTGACACTCTCTGACCCTCTCTGACAATCTCAGACACCCTCTGGCACACTCTATCACTCTCTGACACTCTCTATCACTGTGAATCATTCTCAATCACTCTCAATCACTCTCTGACACTCTCTGACACTCTCTATCACTCTCAGCCACTCTCTATCACTCTCTGACACTCTCTGACATTTTCTGATACTCTCTGACACTCGCACACTCTCTGACACTCTCTGACACTCTTTCACACTCGCTGACACTCTCTGATACTCTTTCACTCTCTCTGACACTCTCTGACCCTCTCTGACCCTCTCTGACCCTCTCTGACACTCTCTGACTCTCTCAGACTCTCTCTGGCACACTCTATCACTCTCTGACACTCTCTATCACTCTCTATCACTCTCTGACACGCTCCGATACACTCTGGCACTCTCACACTCTCTGACACTCTCACTCTCTCTGACACTCTCTGACACTCTCTCAATCTCTCTGACACTCTCTCACACTCTCTGACACTCTCTGACCCTCTCTGACAATGTCTGACACTTTCTGACAAACTCTATCACTCTCTGACATTCTCTGACACTCTCGATCACTCTTTATCACTCTCTGACACTCTCTGACACTCTCTGACACTCTCTATCACTCTCAGACACTCTCTGACACTTTCAGACACTCTTTGCCACTCTCTGCCACTCTCTGACACTCTCTGACACTCGCACACTCTCTGACCCTCTCTGACACTCTTTGACACTCTCTGACACTCTCTGAACCTCTCTGACCCTCTCTGACACTCTCAGACACTCTCTGGCACACTCTATCACTCTCTGACTCTCTCTATCACTGTCAATCATTCTCAATCACTCTCAATCACTCTCTGAACCTCTCTGACACTCTCTGGCACTTTCAGATACTCTCAGACACACTCAGACAGTCTCTATCACTCTCTATCACTCTCTGACACTCTCTGATACACTCGAACACTCTCAGACACTCTCTGACACACTCAGAACATTCTCTACCACTCTCTATCACACTCTGACACTCTCTGATACACTCTAACACTCTCAGACACTCTCTGACACTCTCTATTACTCTCTGACCCTCTCTGGCACTCTCAGACCCACGCAGACACTCGCTGACACTCACGATCACTCTCTGACACACTCTGACACTTTCAGACATTCTCTGCCACTCTCTATTACTCTCTATCACTCGCTGACACATTCAGACACTCTCTGCCACTCTCTATCACTCTCTGTCACTCTCTGACACTCTCACACTCTCTGACACTCTCACACTCTCGGACCCTTTCTGACACACTCTATCACTCTCTGACACTCTCTATCACTCTCTGACACTCTCTATCACTCTCTGACACTCTCTGACAATCTCAGACACACTCAGACACTCTGACACTCTCTGACACTCTCTGACAGTCTCTATCACTCTCTGACACTCTCTGACACTTTCAGACACTCTCTGCCACACTTTCTCACTCTCTATCACTCTCTGACACTCTCTGACACTCTCTGACACTCTCTGACACTTTCACACACTCTGACACTCTCACACTCTCTCACACACTCTCTGACACTCTCTGACCCACTCTGACACTCTCTGTCACTGTCTGACACTCTCTGACACTCTTACACTCTCTGACACTCTCACTCTCTCTGACACTCTCTGACACTCTCTCACACTCTCTGACAATCTCTGACACTCTCTGACCCACTCTGACACTCTCTGACACTGTCTATCACTCTCTGACACTCTCTTACGCTCTCCATCACTCTCTGACACTCTCTGATACACTGTGACACTGTCTATCACTCTCTGACACTCTCTGACACTCTCTACCACACTCTGTCACACTCTCACACTGTCTGACACTCTCTGATACACTCTAACACTCTCAGACACTCTCTGACACTCTCTATCACTATCTGACACTCGCTGACATTCTCAGACAGTCTCAGACACTCTCTATCACTATCTGACAATCTCTGACACTCTCTGACACTCTCTGATACTCTCTAATACACTCTGACACTCTCTATCGCTCTCTGACACTCTCTGACACTCTCTATCACTCTCTGACCCTCTCTGATACTCTCTGACACTCTCTGACACTCTCTGACAATCTCAGACACACTCAGACACTCTCTGACACTCTCTATCACTCTCAGACACTCTCTGACACTCTCCATCACTCTCTGACCCTCTCTAATATTCTCTGACACTCTCTGACACTGCCTGACACTCTCTGACAATCTCAGACACACTCAGACACTCGCTGACACTTTCAGACACTCTCTGCCACTCTCTATCACTCTCTATCACTCTCTATCACTCTCTGAAACTCTGTGCCTCTCTCTGACACTCTCTATCACTATCTGAAACTCTCTGACACTCTCTCTGACCCTCTCTCACATTCTCTGACACACTCTGACCCTCCCTGACACTCTCTGAGACTCTCTGACACTCTCTATCACTCTCTGACACTCTCTGACAATCTCAGACACACTCAGACACTCTCTGCCACTCTCTATCACTCTATATCCCTCGGTGACACTTTCAGACACTCTCTGCAACTCTCTATCACTCTCTGACACTCTCTGACACTTTCAGACACTCTCTGCTACTCTCTATCACTCTCTGACACTCTCTGACACTCTCTGACACTCTCTGACACTCTCACACTCTCTGACATTCTCTCACACTCTCTGACACTCTCTGACACTCTCTTTCACGCTCTGTCCCTCTCTGACACTCTCTGACACTATCTGACATTCTCTGACAATCTCACACTCTCTGACACTCTCACACTCTCTGACTCTCTCTCATACTCTCTGACATTCTCTCACACTCTCTGACACTCTCTGACCCTCTCTGACAATCTCTGACACTCTCTGACAAACTTTATCACTCTCTGACACTCTCTGACACACTCAGACACTCTCTATCACTCTCTGACACTTTCAGACACTCTCTGCCACTCTCTATCACTATATATCACTCTCTGACACTTTCAGACACTCTCTATCACTCTCTGACACTTTCGGACACTCTCTGCCACTCTCTATCACTATATATCACTCTCTGACACTTTCAGACACTCTCTATCACTCTCAATCACTCTCTGAACCTCTCTGACACTCTCTGGCACTTTCAGATACTCTCAGACACACTCAGACAGTCTCTATCACTCTCTATCACTCTCTGACACTCTCTGATACACTCGAACACTCTCAGACACTCTCTGACACACTCAGAACATTCTCTACCACTCTCTATCACACTCTGACACTCTCTGATACACTCTAACACTCTCAGACACTCTCTGACACTCTCTATTACTCTCTGACCCTCTCTGGCACTCTCAGACCCACGCAGACACTCGCTGACACTCACGATCACTCTCTGACACACTCTGACACTTTCAGACATTCTCTGCCACTCTCTATTACTCTCTATCACTCGCTGACACATTCAGACACTCTCTGCCACTCTCTATCACTCTCTGTCACTCTCTGACACTCTCACACTCTCTGACACTCTCACACTCTCGGACCCTTTCTGACACACTCTATCACTCTCTGACACTCTCTATCACTCTCTGACACTCTCTATCACTCTCTGACACTCTCTGACAATCTCAGACACACTCAGACACTCTCTGACACTCTCTGACACTCTCTGACAGTCTCTATCACCTCTGACACTCTCTGACACTTTCAGACACTCTCTGCCACACTTTCTCACTCTCTATCACTCTCTGACACTCTCTGACACTCTCTGACACTCTCTGACACTTTCACACACTCTGACACTCTCACACTCTCTCACACACTCTCTGACACTCTCTGACCCACTCTGACACTCTCTGTCACTGTCTGACACTCTCTGACACTCTTACACTCTCTGACACTCTCACTCTCTCTGACACTCTCTGACACTCTCTCACACTCTCTGACAATCTCTGACACTCTCTGACACTCTCTGACCCACTCTGACACTCTCTGACACTGTCTATCACTCTCTGACACTCTCTGACACTCTCGGACACTCTCTTACGCTCTCCATCACTCTCTGACACTCTCTGATACACTGTGACACTGTCTATCACTCTCTGACACTCTCTGACACTCTCTACCACACTCTGTCACACTCTCACACTGTCTGACACTCTCTGATACACTCTAACACTCTCAGACACTCTCTGACACTCTCTATCACTATCTGACACTCGCTGACATTCTCAGACAGTCTCAGACACTCTCTATCACTATCTGACAATCTCTGACACTCTCTGACACTCTCTGATACTCTCTAATACACTCTGACACTCTCTATCTCTCTCTGACACTCTCTGACACTCTCTATCACTCTCTGACCCTCTCTGATACTCTCTGACACACTCTGACACTCTCTGACAATCTCAGACACACTCAGACACTCTCTGACACTCTCTATCACTCTCAGACACTCTCTGACACTCTCCATCACTCTCTGACCCTCTCTAATACTCTCTGACACTCTCTGACACTCTCTGACAAACTCTATCACTCTCTGACACTCTCTGACACACTCAGACACTCTCTATCACTCTCTGACACTTTCAGACATTCTCTGCCACTCTCTATCACTCTATATCACTCTCTGACACTTTCAGACACTCTCTATCACTCTCGATCACTCTCTGACACTCTCTGACACTCTCTGACACTATCTGACACTCTCTGACACTCTCTCATACTCTCTGACATTCTCTCACACTCTCTGACACTCTCTGACAATCTCTGACACTCTCTGACAAACTCTATCACTCTCTGACACTCTCTGACACACTCAGACACTCTCTATCACTCTCTGACACTTTCAGACATTCTCTGCCACTCTCTGTCACTCTATATCACTCTCTGACACTTTCAGACACTCTCTATCACTCTCGATCACTCTCTGACACTCTCTGACACTCTCAGACACTCTCTGACACTTTAAGGCACTCTCTGCCACTCTCTATCACTCTCTATCACTCTCTGACACTCTCTGACACGCTCTGACACTCGCACACTCTCTGCCACTCTCTGACACTCTTTCACACTCTCTGACACTCTCTGACACTCTCTGACCCTCTCTGACAATCTCAGACACCCTCTGGCACACTCTATCACTCTCTGACACTCTCTATCACTGTGAATCATTCTCAATCACTCTCAATCACTCTCTGACACTCTCTGACACTCTCTATCACTCTCAGCCACTCTCTATCACTCTCTGACACTCTCTGACATTTTCTGATACTCTCTGACACTCGCACACTCTCTGACACTCTCTGACACTCTTTCACACTCGCTGACACTCTCTGATACTCTTTCACTCTCTCTGACACTCTCTGACCCTCTCTGACCCTCTCTGACCCTCTCTGACACTCTCTGACTCTCTCAGACTCTCTCTGGCACACTCTATCACTCTCTGACACTCTCTATCACTCTCTATCACTCTCTGACACGCTCCGATACACTCTGGCACTCTCACACTCTCTGACACTCTCACTCTCTCTGACACTCTCTGACACTCTCTCAATCTCTCTGACACTCTCTCACACTCTCTGACACTCTCTGACCCTCTCTGACAATGTCTGACACTTTCTGACAAACTCTATCACTCTCTGACACTCTCTGACACTCTCGATCACTCTTTATCACTCTCTGACACTCTCTGACACTCTCTGACACTCTCTATCACTCTCAGACACTCTCTGACACTTTCAGACACTCTTTGCCACTCTCTGCCACTCTCTGACACTCTCTGACACTCGCACACTCTCTGACCCTCTCTGACACTCTTTGACACTCTCTGACACTCTCTGAACCTCTCTGACCCTCTCTGACACTCTCAGACACTCTCTGGCACACTCTATCACTCTCTGACTCTCTCTATCACTGTCAATCATTCTCAATCACTCTCAATCACTCTCTGAACCTCTCTGACACTCTCTGGCACTTTCAGATACTCTCAGACACACTCAGACAGTCTCTATCACTCTCTATCACTCTCTGACACTCTCTGATACACTCGAACACTCTCAGACACTCTCTGACACACTCAGAACATTCTCTACCACTCTCTATCACACTCTGACACTCTCTGATACACTCTAACACTCTCAGACACTCTCTGACACTCTCTATTACTCTCTGACCCTCTCTGGCACTCTCAGACCCACGCAGACACTCGCTGACACTCACGATCACTCTCTGACACACTCTGACACTTTCAGACATTCTCTGCCACTCTCTATTACTCTCTATCACTCGCTGACACATTCAGACACTCTCTGCCACTCTCTATCACTCTCTGTCACTCTCTGACACTCTCACACTCTCTGACACTCTCACACTCTCGGACCCTTTCTGACACACTCTATCACTCTCTGACACTCTCTATCACTCTCTGACACTCTCTATCACTCTCTGACACTCTCTGACAATCTCAGTCACACTCAGACACTCTGACACTCTCTGACACTCTCTGACAGTCTCTATCACTCTCTGACACTCTCTGACACTTTCAGACACTCTCTGCCACACTTTCTCACTCTCTATCACTCTCTGACACTCTCTGACACTCTCTGACACTCTCTGACACTTTCACACACTCTGACACTCTCACACTCTCTCACACACTCTCTGACACTCTCTGACCCACTCTGACACTCTCTGTCACTGTCTGACACTCTCTGACACTCTTACACTCTCTGACACTCTCACTCTCTCTGACACTCTCTGACACTCTCTCACACTCTCTGACAATCTCTGACACTCTCTGACCCACTCTGACACTCTCTGACACTGTCTATCACTCTCTGACACTCTCTTACGCTCTCCATCACTCTCTGACACTCTCTGATACACTGTGACACTGTCTATCACTCTCTGACACTCTCTGACACTCTCTACCACACTCTGTCACACTCTCACACTGTCTGACACTCTCTGATACACTCTAACACTCTCAGACACTCTCTGACACTCTCTATCACTATCTGACACTCGCTGACATTCTCAGACAGTCTCAGACACTCTCTATCACTATCTGACAATCTCTGACACTCTCTCACACTCTCTGATACTCTCTAATACACTCTGACACTCTCTATCTCTCTCTGACACTCTCTGACACTCTCTATCACTCTCTGACCCTCTCTGATACTCTCTGACACTCTCTGACACTCTCTGACAATCTCAGACACACTCAGACACTCTCTGACACTCTCTATCACTCTCAGACACTCTCTGACACTCTCCATCACTCTCTGACCCTCTCTAATATTCTCTGACACTCTCTGACACTGCCTGACACTCTCTGACAATCTCAGACACACTCAGACACTCGCTGACACTTTCAGACACTCTCTGCCACTCTCTATCACTCTCTATCACTCTCTATCACTCTCTGAAACTCTGTGCCTCTCTCTGACACTCTCTATCACTATCTGAAACTCTCTGACACTCTCTCTGACCCTCTCTCACATTCTCTGACACACTCTGACCCTCCCTGACACTCTCTGAGACTCTCTGACACTCTCTATCACTCTCTGACACTCTCTGACAATCTCAGACACACTCAGACACTCTCTGCCACTCTCTATCACTCTATATCCCTCGGTGACACTTTCAGACACTCTCTGCAACTCTCTATCACTCTCTGACACTCTCTGACACTTTCAGACACTCTCTGCTACTCTCTATCACTCTCTGACACTCTCTGACACTCTCTGACACTCTCTGACACTCTCACACTCTCTGACATTCTCTCACACTCTCTGACACTCTCTGACACTCTCTTTCACGCTCTGTCCCTCTCTGACACTCTCTGACACTATCTGACATTCTCTGACAATCTCACACTCTCTGACACTCTCACACTCTCTGACACTCTCTCATACTCTCTGACATTCTCTCACACTCTCTGACACTCTCTGACCCTCTCTGACAATCTCTGACACTCTCTGACAAACTTTATCACTCTCTGACACTCTCTGACACACTCAGACACTCTCTATCACTCTCTGACACTTTCAGACACTCTCTGCCACTCTCTATCACAAGATATCACTCTCTGACACTTTCAGACACTCTCTATCACTCTCTATCACTCTCTGACACTCTCTGACACTCTCTGAAACTCTCTGAAACTCTATCACTCTCAGACACTCTCTGACACTTTCAGACACTCTCTGCCACTCTCTATCACTCTCTGGCACTCTCTGACACTCTCTGAAACTCGCACACTCTCTGCCACTCTCTGACCCGCTCTGACACTCTCAGACACTCTCTGGCATACTCTATCACTCTCTGACACTCTCTGACACTCTTTCGCACTCTCTGACACTCTCTGACACTCTTTCACACTCTCAAACACACTCTGGCACACTCTTTCACTCTCTAACACTCTCTATCACTCTCGATCTCTCTCTGACACTCTCTGATACACTCTGGCTCTCTCAGACACTCTCTGACACTCTCTATCACTCTCTGACACTCTCTGATACACTCTGACACTCTCAGACACTCTCTGACACTCTCTATCACTCTCTGACTCAATCTGACACTCTCAGACAGTCTCAGACACTCTCAGTCGCTCTCTGACACTCTCTGACACTCTCTGACACTCTCTGATACACTCTGACACTCTCTGACACACTCTATCACTCTCTGACACTCTCTGACATTCTCAGACACACTCAGACACTCTCTGACACTCTCTATCACTCTCTGACACTCTCTGACACTTTCAGACACTCTCTGCCACTCTCTATCACTCTCTGACACTCTCTGACACTCTCTGACCCTCTCTATCACTCTCTGACCCTCTCTGACACTCTCAGACCCACACAGACACTCGCTGACACTCAATATCACTCTCTGACACTCTCTGACACTTTCAGACATTCTCTGCCACTCACTATCACTCTCTGACACTTTCAGACATTCTCTGCCACTCTCTATCACTCGCTGACACTTTCAGACACTCTCTGCCACTCTCTATCACTCTCTGACACTCTCTGACACTCTCTGACACTCTCACACTCTCTGACATTCTCTCACACTCTCTGACACTCTCTGACCCACTCTGACACTCTCTGTCACTGTCTGACACTCTCTGACACTCTTACACTCTCTGACACTCTCACTCTCTCTGACACTCTCTGACACTCTCTCACACTCTCTGACAATCTCTGACACTCTCTGACCCACTCTGACACTCTCTGACACTGTCTATCACTCTCTGACACTCTCTGACACTCTCTGACACTCTCTTACGCTCTCCATCACTCTCTGACACTCTCTGATACACTGTGACACTGTCTATCACTCTCTGACACTCTCTGACACTCTCTACCACACTCTGTCACACTCTCACACTGTCTGACACTCTCTGATACACTCTAACACTCCCAGACACTCTCTGACACTCTCTATCACTATCTGACACTCGCTGACATTCACAGACAGTCTCAGACACTCTCTATCACTATCTGACAATCTCTGACACTCTCTGACACTCTCTGATACTCTCTAATACACTCTGACACTCTCTATCTCTCTCTGACACTCTCTATCACTCTCTGACCCTCTCTGATACTCTCTGACACTCTCTGACAATCTCAGACACACTCAGACACTCTCTGACACTCTCTATCACTCTCAGACACTCTCTGACACTCTCCATCACTCTCTGACCCTCTCTAATACTCTCTGACACTCTCTGACACTCTCTGACACTCTCTGACAATCTCAGACACACTCAGACACTCTCTGACACTTTCAGACACTCTCTGCCACTCTCTATCACTCTCTATCACTCTCTGAAACTCTGTGCCTCTCTCTGACACTCTCTATCACTATCTGAAACTCTCTGACACTCTCTCTGACCCTCTCTCACATTCTCTGACACACTCTGACCCTCCCTGACACTCTCTGAGACTCTCTGACACTCTCTATCACTCTCTGACACTCTCTGACAATCTCAGACACACTCAGACACTCTCTGCCACTCTCTATCACTCTATATCCCTCGGTGACACTTTCAGACACTCTCTGCAACTCTCTATCACTCTCTGACACTCTCTGACACTTTCAGACACTCTCTGCTACTCTCTATCACTCTCTGACACTCTCTGACACTCTCTGACACTCTCACACTCTCTGACATTCTCTCACACTCTCTGACACTCTCTGACACTCTCTTTCACGCTCTGTCCCTCTCTGAAACTCTCTGACACTATCTGACATTCTCTGACAATCTCACACTCTCTGACACTCTCACACTCTCTGACACTCTCTCATACTCTCTGACATTGTCTCACACTCTCTGACACTCTCTGACACTTTCAGACACTCTCTGCCACTCTCTATCACTCTCTGGCACTCTCTGACACTCTCTGAAACTCGCACACTCTCTGCCACTCTCTGACCCGCTCTGACACTCTCAGACACTCTCTGGCATACTCTATCACTCTCTGACACTCTCTGACACTCTTTCGCACTCTCTGACACTCTCTGACACTCTTTCACACTCTCAAACACACTCTGGCACACTCTTTCACTCTCTAACACTCTCTATCACTCTCGATCTCTCTCTGACACTCTCTGATACACTCTGGCTCTCTCAGACACTCTCTGACACTCTCTATCACTCTCTGACACTCTCTGATACACTCTGACACTCTCAGACACTCTCTGACACTCTCTATCACTCTCTGACTCAATCTGACACTCTCAGACAGTCTCAGACACTCTCAGTCGCTCTCTGACACTCTCTGACACTCTCTGACACTCTCTGATACACTCTGACACTCTCTGACACACTCTATCACTCTCTGACACTCTCTGACATTCTCAGACACACTCAGACACTCTCTGACACTCTCTATCACTCTCTATCACTCTCTGACACTCTCTGACACTTTCAGACACTCTCTGCCACTCTCTATCACTCTCTGACACTCTCTGACACTCTCTGACCCTCTCTATCACTCTCTGACCCTCTCTGACACTCTCAGACCCACACAGACACTCGCTGACACTCAATATCACTCTCTGACACTCTCTGACACTTTCAGACATTCTCTGCCACTCACTATCACTCTCTGACACTTTCAGACATTCTCTGCCACTCTCTATCACTCGCTGACACTTTCAGACACTCTCTGCCACTCTCTATCACTCTCTGACACTCTCTGACACTCTCTGACACTCTCACACTCTCTGACATTCTCTCACACTCTCTGACACTCTCTGACCCACTCTGACACTCTCTGTCACTGTCTGACACTCTCTGACACTCTTACACTCTCTGACACTCTCACTCTCTCTGACACTCTCTGACACTCTCTCACACTCTCTGACAATCTCTGACACTCTCTGACCCACTCTGACACTCTCTGACACTGTCTATCACTCTCTGACACTCTCTGACACTCTCTGACACTCTCTTACGCTCTCCATCACTCTCTGACACTCTCTGATACACTGTGACACTGTCTATCACTCTCTGACACTCTCTGACACTCTCTACCACACTCTGTCACACTCTCACACTGTCTGACACTCTCTGATACACTCTAACACTCCCAGACACTCTCTGACACTCTCTATCACTATCTGACACTCGCTGACATTCACAGACAGTCTCAGACACTCTCTATCACTATCTGACAATCTCTGACACTCTCTGACACTCTCTGATACTCTCTAATACACTCTGACACTCTCTATCTCTCTCTGACACTCTCTGACACTCTCTATCACTCTCTGACCCTCTCTGATACTCTCTGACACTCTCTGACAATCTCAGACACACTCAGACACTCTCTGACACTCTCTATCACTCTCAGACACTCTCTGACACTCTCCATCACTCTCTGACCCTCTCTAATACTCTCTAATACTCTCTGACACTCTCTGACACTCTCTGACACTCTCTGACAATCTCAGACACACTCAGACACTCTCTGACACTTTCAGACACTCTCTGCCACTCTCTATCACTCTCTATCACTCTCTATCACTCTCTGAAACTCTGTGCCTCTCTCTGACACTCTCTATCACTATCTGAAACTCTCTGACACTCTCTCTGACCCTCTCTCACATTCTCTGACACACTCTGACCCTCCCTGACACTCTCTGAGACTCTCTGACACTCTCTATCACTCTCTGACACTCTCTGACAATCTCAGACACACTCAGACACTCTCTGCCACTCTCTATCACTCTATATACCTCGGTGACACTTTCAGACACTCTCTGCAACTCTCTATCACTCTCTGACACTCTCTGACACTTTCAGACACTCTCTGCTACTCTCTATCACTCTCTGACACTCTCTGACACTCTCTGACACTCTCACACTCTCTGACATTCTCTCACACTCTCTGACACTCTCTGACACTCTCTTTCACGCTCTGTCCCTCTCTGAAACTCTCTGACACTATCTGACATTCTCTGACAATCTCACACTCTCTGACACTCTCACACTCTCTGACACTCTCTCATACTCTCTGACATTGTCTCACACTCTCTGACACTCTCTGACACTTTCAGACACTCTCTGCCACTCTCTATCACTCTCTGGCACTCTCTGACACTCTCTGAAACTCGCACACTCTCTGCGACTCTCTGACCCGCTCTGACACTTTCAGACACTCTCTGGCATACTCTATCACTCTCTGACACTCTCTGACACTCTTTCGCACTCTCTGACACTCTCTGACACTCTTTCACACTCTCAAACACACTCTGGCACACTCAATCACTCTCTAACACTCTCTATCACTCTCGATCTCTCTCTGACACTCTCAGACACTCTCTGGCATACTCTATCACTCTCTGACACTCTCTGACACTCTTTCACACTCTCTGACACTCTCTGACACTCTTTCACACTCTCAAACACACTCTGGCACACTCTCTAACACTCTCTATCACTCTCTATCACTCTCTGACACTCTCTGAAACTCTCTGAAACTCTATCACTCTCAGACACTCTCTGACACTTTCAGACACTCTCTGCCACTCTCTATCACTCTCTATCACTCTCTGGCACTCTCTGACACTCTCTGACACTCTCTGAAACTCGCACACTCTCTGCCACTCTCTGACCCGCTCTGACACTCTCAGACACTCTCTGGCATACTCTATCACTCTCTGACACTCTCTGACACTCTTTCGCACTCTCTGACACTCTCTGACACTCTTTCACACTCTCAAACACACTCTGGCACACTCTATCACTCTCTAACACTCTCTATCACTCTCGATCTCTCTCTGACACTCTCTGATACACTCTGGCTCTCTCAGACACTCTCTGACACTCTCTATCACTCTCTGACACTCTCTGATACACTCTGACACTCTCAGACACTCTCTGACACTCTCTATCACTCTCTGACTCAATCTGACACTCTCAGACAGTCTCAGACACCCTCTGTCGCTCTCTGACACTCTCTGACACTCTCTGACACTCTCTGATACACTCTGACACTCTCTGACACACTCTATCACTCTCTGACACTCTCTGACATTCTCAGACACACTCAGACACTCTCTGACACTCTCTATCATTCTCTGACACTCTCTGACACTTTCAGACACTCTCTGCCACTCTCTATCACTCTCTGACACTCTCTGACACTCTCTGACCCTCTCTATCACTCTCTGACCCTCTCTGACACTCTCAGACCCACACAGACACTCGCTGACACTCAATATCACTCTCTGACACTCTCTGACACTTTCAGACATTCTCTGCCACTCACTATCACTCTCTGACACTTTCAGACATTCTCTGCCACTCTCTATCACTCGCTGACACTTTCAGACACTCTCTGCCACTCTCTATCACTCTCTGACACTCTCTGACACTCTCTGACACTCTCACACTCTCTGACATTCTCTCACACTCTCTGACACTCTCTGACACTCTCTGACCCACTCTGACACTCTCTGTCACTGTCTGACACTCTCTGACACTCTTACACTCTCTGACACTCTCACTCTCTCTGACACTCTCTGACACTCTCTCACACTCTCTGACAATCTCTGACACTCTCTGACACTCTCTGACCCACTCTGACACTCTCTGACACTGTCTATCACTCTCTGACACTCTCTGACACTCTCTGACACTCTCTTACGCTCTCCATCACTCTCTGACACTCTCTGATACACTCTAACACTCTCAGACACTCTCTGACACTCTCTATCACTATCTGACACTCGCTGACATTCTCAGACAGTCTCAGACACTCTCTATCTCTCTCTGACACTCTCTGACACTCTCTATCACTCTCTGACCCTCTCTGATACTCTCTGACACTCTCTGACAATCTCAGACACACTCAGACACTCTCTGACACTCTCTATCACTCTCAGACACTCTCTGACACTCTCCATCACTCTCTGACCCTCTCTAATACTCTCTGACACTCTCTGACACTCTCTGACACTCTCTGACTATCTCAGACACACTCAGACACTCTCTGACACTTTCAGACACTCTCTGCCACTCTCTATCACTCTCTATCACTCTCTGAAACTCTGTGCCTCTCTCTGACACTCTCTATCACTATCTGAAACTCTCTGACACTCTCTCTGACCCTCTCTCACATTCTCTGACACACTCTGACCCTCCCTGACACTCTCTGAGACTCTCTGACACTCTCTATCACTCTCTGACACTCTCTGACAATCTCAGACACACTCAGACACTCTCTGCCACTCTCTATCACTCTATATCCCTCGGTGACACTTTCAGACACTCTCTGCAACTCTCTATCACTCTCTGACACTCTCTGACACTTTCAGACACTCTCTGGCATACTCTATCACTCTCTGACACTCTCTGACACTCTTTTGCACTCTCTGACACTCTCTGACACTCTTTCACACTCTCAAACACACTCTGGCACACTCTATCACTCTCTAACACTCTCTATCACTCTCGATCTCTCTCTGACACTCTCTGATACACTCTGGCTCTCTCAGACACTCTCTGACACTCTCTATCACTCTCTGACACTCTCTGATACACTCTGACACTCTCAGACACTCTCTGACACTCTCTATCACTCTCTGACTCAATCTGACACTCTCAGACAGTCACAGACACTCTCTGTCGCTCTCTGACACTCTCTGACACTCTCTGACACTCTCTGATACACTCTGACACTCTCTGACACACTCTATCACTCTCTGACACTCTCTGACATTCTCAGACACACTCAGACACTCTCTGACACTTTCAGACACTCTCTGCCACTCTCTATCACTCTCTGACTCAATCTGACACTCTCAGACAGTCTCAGACACTCTCTGTCGCTCTCTGACACTCTCTGACACTCTCTGACACTCATTGATACACTCTGACACTCTCTGACACACTCTATCACTCTCTGACACTCTCTGACATTCTCAGACACACTCAGACACTCTCTGACACTCTCTATCATTCTCTGACACTCTCTGACACTTTCAGACACTCTCTGCCACTCTCTATCACTCTCTGACACTCTCTGACACTCTCTGACCCTCTCTATCACTCCTGACCCTCTTTGACACTCTCAGACCCACACAGACACTCGCTGACACTCAATATCACTCTCTGACACTCTCTGACACTTTCAGACATTCTCTGCCACTCACTATCACTCTCTGACACTTTCAGACATTCTCTGCCACTCTCTATCACTCGCTGACACTTTCAGACACTCTCTGCCACTCTCTATCACTCTCTGACACTCTCTGACACTCTCTGACACTCTCACACTCTCTGACATTCTCTCACACTCTCTGACACTCTCTGACACTCTCTGACCCACTCTGACACTCTCTGTCACTGTCTGACACTCTCTGACACTCTTACACTCTCTGACACTCTCACTCTCTCTGACACTCTCTGACACTCTCTCACACTCTCTGACAATCTCTGACACTCTCTGACACTCTCTGACCCACTCTGACACTGTCTATCACTCTCTGACACTCTCTGACACTCTCTTACGCTCTCCATCACTCTCTGACACTCTCTGATACACTCTAACACTCTCAGACACTCTCTGACACTCTCTATCACTATCTGACACTCGCTGACATTCTCAGACAGTCTCAGACACTCTCTATCTCTCTCTGACACTCTCTGACACTCTCTATCACTCTCTGACCCTCTCTGATACTCTCTGACACTCTCTGACAATCTCAGACACACTCAGACAGTCTCTGACACTCTCTATCACTCTCAGACACTCTCTGACACTCTCCATCACTCTCTGACCCTCTCTAATACTCTCTGACACTCTCTGACACTCTCTGACACTCTCTGACTATCTCAGACACACTCAGACACTCTCTGACACTTTCAGACACTCTCTGCCACTCTCTATCACTCTCTATCACTCTCTATCACTCTCTGAAACTCTGTGCCTCTCTCTGACACTCTCTATCACTATCTGAAACTCTCTGACACTCTCTCTGACCCTCTCTCACATTCTCTGACACACTCTGACCCTCCCTGACACTCTCTGAGACTCTCTGACACTCTCTATCACTCTCTGACACTCTCTGACAATCTCAGACACACTCAGACACTCTCTGCCACTCTCTATCACTCTATATCCCTCGGTGACACTTTCAGACACTCTCTGCAACTCTCTATCACTCTCTGACACTCTCTGACACTTTCAGACACTCTCTGGCATACTCTATCACTCTCTGACACTCTCTGACACTCTTTCGCACTCTCTGACACTCTCTGACACTCTTTCACACTCTCAAACACACTCTGGCACACTCTATCACTCTCTAACACTCTCTATCACTCTCGATCTCTCTCTGACACTCTCTGATACACTCTGGCTCTCTCAGACACTCTCTGACACTATCTATCACTCTCTGACATTGTCTCACACTCTCTGACACTCTCTGACACTTTCAGACACTCTCTGCCACTCTCTATCACTCTCTGGCACTCTCTGACACTCTCTGACACTCTCTGACACTCTCTGACAATCTCAGACACACTCAGACACTCTCTGACACTTTCAGACACTCTCTGCCACTCTCTATCACTCTCTATCACTCTCTATCACTCTCTGAAACTCTGTGCCTCTCTCTGACACTCTCTATCACTATCTGAAACTCTCTGACACTCTCTCTGACCCTCTCTCACATTCTCTGACACACTCTGACCCTCCCTGACACTCTCTGAGACTCTCTGACACTCTCTATCACTCTCTGACACTCTCTGACAATCTCAGACACACTCAGACACTCTCTGCCACTCTCTATCACTCTATATCCCTCGGTGACACTTTCAGACACTCTCTGCAACTCTCTATCACTCTCTGACACTCTCTGACACTTTCAGACACTCTCTGCTACTCTCTATCACTCTCTGACACTCTCTGACACTCTCTGACACTCTCACACTCTCTGACATTCTCTCACACTCTCTGACACTCTCTGACACTCTCTTTCACGCTCTGTCCCTCTCTGAAACTCTCTGACACTATCTGACATTCTCTGACAATCTCACACTCTCTGACACTCTCACACTCTCTGACACTCTCTCATACTCTCTGACATTGTCTCACACTCTCTGACACTCTCTGACACTTTCAGACACTCTCTGCCACTCTCTATCACTCTCTGGCACTCTCTGACACTCTCTGAAACTCGCACACTCTCTGCCACTCTCTGACCCGCTCTGACACTCTCAGACACTCTCTGGCATACTCTATCACTCTCTGACACTCTCTGACACTCTTTCGCAGTCTCTGACACTCTCTGACACTCTTTCACACTCTCAAACACACTCTGGCACACTCTATCACTCTCTAACACTCTCTATCACTCTCGATCTCTCTCTGACACTCTCAGACACTCTCTGGCATACTCTATCACTCTCTGACACTCTCTGACACTCTTTCACACTCTCTGACACTGTCTGACACTCTTTCACACTCTCAAACACACTCTGGCACACTCTCTAACACTCTCTATCACTCTCTATCACTCTCTGACACTCTCTGAAACTCTCTGAAACTCTATCACTCTCAGACACTCTCTGACACTTTCAGACACTCTCTGCCACTCTCTATCACTCTCTATCACTCTCTGGCACTCTCTGACACTCTCTGAAACTCGCACACTCTCTGCCACTCTCTGACCCGCTCTGACACTCTCAGACACTCTCTGGCATACTCTATCACTCTCTGACACTCTCTGACACTCTTTCGCACTCTCTGACACTCTTTCACACTCTCAAACACACTCTGGCACACTCTATCACTCTCTAACACTCTCTATCACTCTCGATCTCTCTCTGACACTCTCTGATACACTCTGGCTCTCTCAGACACTCTCTGACACTCTCTATCACTCTCTGACACTCTCTGATACACTCTGACACTCTCAGACACTCTCTGACACTCTCTATCACTCTCTGACTCAATCTGACACTCTCAGACAGTCTCAGACACTCTCTGTCGCTCTCTGACACTCTCTGACACTCTCTGACACTCTCTGACCCACTCTGACACTCTCTGACACACTCTATCACTCTCTGACACTCTCTGACATTCTCAGACACACTCAGACACTCTCTGACACTCTCTATCATTCTCTGACACTCTCTGACACTTTCAGACACTCTCTGCCACTCTCTATCACTCTCTGACACTCTCTGACACTCTCTGACCCTCTCTATCACTCTCTGACCCTCTCTGACACTCTCAGACCCACACAGACACTCGCTGACACTCAATATCACTCTCTGACACTCTCTGACACTTTCAGACATTCTCTGCCACTCACTATCACTCTCTGACACTTTCAGACATTCTCTGCCACTCTCTATCACTCGCTGACACTTTCAGACACTCTCTGCCACTCTCTATCACTCTCTGACACTCTCTGACACTCTCTGACACTCTCACACTCTCTGACACTCTCTCACACTCTCTGACAATCTCTGACACTCTCTGACACTCTCTGACCCACTCTGACACTGTCTATCACTCTCTGACACTCTCTGACACTCTCTTACGCTCTCCATCACTCTCTGACACTCTCTGATACACTCTAACACTCTCAGACACTCTCTGACACTCTCTATCACTATCTGACACTCGCTGACATTCTCAGACAGTCTCAGACACTCTCTATCTCTCTCTGACACTCTCTGACACTCTCTATCACTCTCTGACCCTCTCTGATACTCTCTGACACTCTCTGACAATCTCAGACACACTCAGACAGTCTCTGACACTCTCTATCACTCTCAGACACTCTCTGACACTCTCCATCACTCTCTGACCCTCTCTAATACTCTCTGACACTCTCTGACACTCTCTGACACTCTCTGACTATCTCAGACACACTCAGACACTCTCTGACACTTTCAGACACTCTCTGCCACTCTCTATCACTCTCTATCACTCTCTATCACTCTCTGAAACTCTGTGCCTCTCTCTGACACTCTCTATCACTATCTGAAACTCTCTGACACTCTCTCTGACCCTCTCTCACATTCTCTGACACACTCTGACCCTCCCTGACACTCTCTGAGACTCTCTGACACTCTCTATCACTCTCTGACACTCTCTGACAATCTCAGACACACTCAGACACTCTCTGCCACTCTCTATCACTCTATATCCCTCGGTGACACTTTCAGACACTCTCTGCAACTCTCTATCACTCTCTGACACTCTCTGACACTTTCAGACACTCTCTGGCATACTCTATCACTCTCTGACACTCTCTGACACTCTTTCGCACTCTCTGACACTCTCTGACACTCTTTCACACTCTCAAACACACTCTGGCACACTCTATCACTCTCTAACACTCTCTATCACTCTCGATCTCTCTCTGACACTCTCTGATACACTCTGGCTCTCTCAGACACTCTCTGACACTATCTATCACTCTCTGACATTGTCTCACACTCTCTGACACTCTCTGACACTTTCAGACACTCTCTGCCACTCTCTATCACTCTCTGGCACTCTCTGACACTCTCTGACACTCTCTGACACTCTCTGACAATCTCAGACACACTCAGACACTCTCTGACACTTTCAGACACTCTCTGCCACTCTCTATCACTCTCTATCACTCTCTATCACTCTCTGAAACTCTGTGCCTCTCTCTGACACTCTCTATCACTATCTGAAACTCTCTGACACTCTCTCTGACCCTCTCTCACATTCTCTGACACACTCTGACCCTCCCTGACACTCTCTGAGACTCTCTGACACTCTCTATCACTCTCTGACACTCTCTGACAATCTCAGACACACTCAGACACTCTCTGCCACTCTCTATCACTCTATATCCCTCGGTGACACTTTCAGACACTCTCTGCAACTCTCTATCACTCTCTGACACTCTCTGACACTTTCAGACACTCTCTGCTACTCTCTATCACTCTCTGACACTCTCTGACACTCTCTGACACTCTCACACTCTCTGACATTCTCTCACACTCTCTGACACTCTCTGACACTCTCTTTCACGCTCTGTCCCTCTCTGAAACTCTCTGACACTATCTGACATTCTCTGACAATCTCACACTCTCTGACACTCTCACACTCTCTGACACTCTCTCATACTCTCTGACATTGTCTCACACTCTCTGACACTCTCTGACACTTTCAGACACTCTCTGCCACTCTCTATCACTCTCTGGCACTCTCTGACACTCTCTGAAACTCGCACACTCTCTGCCACTCTCTGACCCGCTCTGACACTCTCAGACACTCTCTGGCATACTCTATCACTCTCTGACACTCTCTGACACTCTTTCGCAGTCTCTGACACTCTCTGACACTCTTTCACACTCTCAAACACACTCTGGCACACTCTATCACTCTCTAACACTCTCTATCACTCTCGATCTCTCTCTGACACTCTCAGACACTCTCTGGCATACTCTATCACTCTCTGACACTCTCTGACACTCTTTCACACTCTCTGACACTGTCTGACACTCTTTCACACTCTCAAACACACTCTGGCACACTCTCTAACACTCTCTATCACTCTCTATCACTCTCTGACACTCTCTGAAACTCTCTGAAACTCTATCACTCTCAGACACTCTCTGACACTTTCAGACACTCTCTGCCACTCTCTATCACTCTCTATCACTCTCTGGCACTCTCTGACACTCTCTGAAACTCGCACACTCTCTGCCACTCTCTGACCCGCTCTGACACTCTCAGACACTCTCTGGCATACTCTATCACTCTCTGACACTCTCTGACACTCTTTCGCACTCTCTGACACTCTTTCACACTCTCAAACACACTCTGGCACACTCTATCACTCTCTAACACTCTCTATCACTCTCGATCTCTCTCTGACACTCTCTGATACACTCTGGCTCTCTCAGACACTCTCTGACACTCTCTATCACTCTCTGACACTCTCTGATACACTCTGACACTCTCAGACACTCTCTGACACTCTCTATCACTCTCTGACTCAATCTGACACTCTCAGACAGTCTCAGACACTCTCTGTCGCTCTCTGACACTCTCTGACACTCTCTGACACTCTCTGACCCACTCTGACACTCTCTGACACACTCTATCACTCTCTGACACTCTCTGACATTCTCAGACACACTCAGACACTCTCTGACACTCTCTATCATTCTCTGACACTCTCTGACACTTTCAGACACTCTCTGCCACTCTCTATCACTCTCTGACACTCTCTGACACTCTCTGACCCTCTCTATCACTCTCTGACCCTCTCTGACACTCTCAGACCCACACAGACACTCGCTGACACTCAATATCACTCTCTGACACTCTCTGACACTTTCAGACATTCTCTGCCACTCACTATCACTCTCTGACACTTTCAGACATTCTCTGCCACTCTCTATCACTCGCTGACACTTTCAGACACTCTCTGCCACTCTCTATCACTCTCTGACACTCTCTGACACTCTCTGACACTCTCACACTCTCTGACATTCTCTCACACTCTCTGACACTCTCTGACACTCTCTGACCCACTCTGACACTCTCTGTCACTGTCTGACACTCTCTGACACTCTTACACTCTCTGACACTCTCACTCTCTCTGACACTCTCTGACACTCTCTCACACTCTCTGACAATCTCTGACACTCTCTGACACTCTCTGACCCACTCTGACACTCTCTGACACTGTCTATCACTCTCTGACACTCTCTGACACTCTCTGACACTCTCTTACGCTCTCCATCACTCTCTGACACTCTCTGATACACTCTAACACTCTCAGACACTCTCTGACACTCTCTATCACTATCTGACACTCGCTGACATTCTCAGACAGTCTCAGACACTCTCTATCTCTCTCTGATACTCTCTGACACTCTCTATCACTCTCTGACCCTCTCTGATACTCTCTGACACTCTCTGACAATCTCAGACACACTCAGACACTCTCTGACACTCTCTATCACTCTCAGACACTCTCTGACACTCTCCATCACTCTCTGACCCTCTCTAATACTCTCTGACACTCTCTGACACTCTCTGACACTCTCTGACTATCTCAGACACACTCAGACACTCTCTGACACTTTCAGACACTCTCTGCCACTCTCTATCACTCTCTATCACTCTCTATCATTCTCTGAAACTCTGTGCCTCTCTCTGACACTCTCTATCACTATCTGAAACTCTCTGACACTCTCTCTGACCCTCTCTCACATTCTCTGACACACTCTGACCCTCCCTGACACTCTCTGAGACTCTCTGACACTCTCTATCACTCTCTGACACTCTCTGACAATCTCAGACACACTCAGACACTCTCTGCCACTCTCTATCACTCTATATCCCTCGGTGACACTTTCAGACACTCTCTGCAACTCTCTATCACTCTCTGACACTCTCTGACACTTTCAGACACTCTCTGGCATACTCTATCACTCTCTGACACTCTCTGACACTCTTTCGCACTCTCTGACACTCTCTGACACTCTTTCACACTCTCAAACACACTCTGGCACACTCTATCACTCTCTAACACTCTCTATCACTCTCGATCTCTCTCTGACACTCTCTGATACACTCTGGCTCTCTCAGACACTCTCTGACACTCTCTATCGCTCTCTGACACTCTCTGATACACTCTGACACTCTCAGACACTCTCTGACACTCTCTATCACTCTCTGACTCAATCTGACACTCTCAGACAGTCTCAGACACTCTCTGTCGCTCTCTGACACTCTCTGACACTCTCTGACACTCTCTGATACACTCTGACACTCTCTGACACACTCTATCACTCTCTGACACTCTCTGACATTCTCAGACACACTCAGACACTCTCTGACACTCTCTATCACTCTCTGACACTCTCTGACACTTTCAGACACTCTCTGCCACTCTCTATCACTCTCTGACACTCTCTGACACTCTCTGACCCTCTCTATCACTCTCTGACCCTCTCTGACACTCTCAGACCCACACAGACACTCGCTGACACTCAATATCACTCTCTGACACTCTCTGACACTTTCAGACATTCTCTGCCACTCACTATCACTCTCTGCCACTTTCAGACATTCTCTGCCACTCTCTATCACTCGCTGACAATTTCAGACACTCTCTGCCACTCTCTATCACTCTCTGACACTCTCTGACACTCTCTGACACTCTCACACTCTCTGACATTCTCTCACACTCTCTGACACTCTCTGACACTCTCTTTCACGCTCTGTCCCTCTCTGACACTCTCTGACACTATCTGACATTCTCTGACAATCTCACACTCTCTGACACTCTCTCATACTCTCTGACATTCTCTCACACTCTCTGACACTCTCTGACCCTCTCTGACAATCTCTGACACTCTCTGACAAACTTTATCACTCTCTGACACTCTCTGACACACTCAGACACTCTCTATCACTCTCTGACACTCTCTATCACTCTCTGACACTCTCTGACAATCTCAGACACACTCAGACACTCTCTGACACTCTCTGACACTCTCTGACAGTCTCTATCACTCTCTGACACTCTCTGACACTTTCAGACACTCTCTGCCACACTTTCTCACTCTCTATCACTCTCTGACACTCTCTGACACTCTCTGACACTCTCTGACACTTTCACACACTCTGACACTCTCACACTCTCTCACACACTCTCTGACACTCTCTGACCCACTCTGACACTCTCTGTCACTGTCTGACACTCTCTGACACTCTCACACTCTCTGACACTCTCACTCTCTCTGACACTCTCTGACACTCTCTCACACTCTCTGACAATCTCTGACACTCTCTGACACTCTCTGACCCACTCTGACACTCTCTGACACTGTCTATCACTCTCTGACACTCTCTGACACTCTCTGACACTCTCTTACGCTCTCCATCACTCTCTGACACTCTCTGATACACTGTGACACTGTCTATCACTCTCTGACACTCTCTGACACTCTCTACCACACTCTGTCACACTCTCACACTGTCTGACACTCTCTGATACACTCTAACACTCTCAGACACTCTCTGACACTCTCTATCACTATCTGACACTCGCTGACATTCTCAGACAGTCTCAGACACTCTCTATCACTATCTGAGAATCTCTGACACTCTCTGACACTCTCTGATACTCACTAATACACTCTGACACTCTCTATCTCTCTCTGACACTCTCTGACACTCTCTATCACTCTCTGACCCTCTCTGATACTCTCTGACACTCTCTGACACTCTCTGACAATCTCAGACACACTCAGACACTCTCTGACACTCTCTATCACTCTCAGACACTCTCTGACACTCTCCATCACTCTCTGACCCTCTCTAATACTCTCTGACACTCTCTGACACTCTCTGACAATCTCAGACACACTCAGACACTCTCTGACACTTTCAGACACTCTCTGCCACTCTCTATCACTCTCTATCACTCTCTATCACTCTCTGAAACTCTGTGCCTCTCTCTGACACTCTCTATCACTATCGGAAACTCTCTGACACTCTCTCTGACCCTCTCTCACATTCTCTGACACACTCTGACCCTCCCTGACACTCTCTGAGACTCTCTGACACTCTCTATCACTCTCTGACACTCTCTGACCCTCTCTGCCACTCTCTATCACTCTATATCCCTCGGTGACACTTTCAGACACTCTCTGCAACTCTCTATCACTCTCTGACACTCTCTGACACTTTCAGACACTCTCTGCTACTCTCTGACACTCTCTGACACTCTCTGACACTCTCACACTCTGACATTCTCTCACACTCTCTGACACTCTCTGACACTCTCTTTCACGCTCTGTCCCTCTCTGACACTCTCTGACACTGTCTGACATTCTCTGACAATCTCACACTCTCTGACACTCTCACACTCTCTGACACTCTCTCATACTCTCTGACATTCTCTCACACTCTCTGACACTCTCTGACCCTCTCTGACAATCTCTGACACTCTCTGACAAACTTTATCACTCTCTGACACTCTCTGACACACTCAGACACTCTCTATCACTCTCTGACACTTTCAGACACTCTCTGCCACTCTCTATCACTATATATCACTCTCTGACACTTTCAGACACTCTCTATCACTCTCTATCACTCTCTGACACTCTGAAACTCTCTGAAACTCTATCACTCTCAGACACTCTCTGACACTTTCAGACACTCTCTGCCACTCTCTATCACTCTCTGGCACTCTCTGACACTCTCTGAAACTCGCACACTCTCTGCCACTCTCTGACCCGCTCTGACACTCTCAGACACTCTCTGGCATACACTATCACTCTCTGACACTCTCTGACACTCTTTCGCACTCTCTGACACTCTCTAACACTCTTTCACACTCTCAAACACACTCTGGCACACTCTATCACTCTCTAACACTCTCTATCACTCTCGATCTCTCTCTGACACTCTCTGATACACTCTGGCTCTCTCAGACACTCTCTGACACTCTCTATCACTCTCTGACACTCTCTGATACACTCTGACACTCTCAGACACTCTCTGACACTCTCTATCACTCTCTGACTCAATCTGACACTCTCAGACAGTCTCAGACACTCTCTGTCGCTCTCTGACACTCTCTGACACTCTCTGACACTCTCTGATACACTCTGACACTCTCTGACACACTCTATCACTCTCTGACACTCTCTGACATTCTCAGACACACTCAGACACTCTCTGACACTCTCTATCACTCTCTGACACTCTCTGACACTTTCAGACACTCTCTGCCACTCTCTATCACTCTCTGACACTCTCTGACACTCTCTATCACTCTCTGACCCTCTCTGACACTCTCAGACCCACACAGACACTCGCTGACACTCAATATCACTCTCTGACACTCTCTGACACTTTCAGACATTCTCTGCCACTCACTATCACTCTCTGACACTTTCAGACATTCTCTGCCACTCTCTATCACTCGCTGACACTTTCAGACACTCTCTGCCACTCTCTATCACTCTCTGACACTCTCTGACACTCTCTGACACTCTCACACTCTCTGACACTCTCACACTCTCTGACATTCTCTCACACTCTCTGACACTCTCTGACACTCTCTTTCACGCTCTGTCCCTCTCTGACACTCTCTGACACTATCTGACATTCTCTGACAATCTCACACTCTCTGACACTCTCACACTCTCTGACACTCTCTCATACTCTCTGACATTCTCTCACACTCTCTGACACTCTCTGACCCTCTCTGACAATCTCTGGCACTCTCTGACAAACTTTATCACTCTCTGACACTCTCTGACACACTCAGACACTCTCTATCACTCTCTGACACTTTCAGACACTCTCTGCCACTCTCTATCACTATATATCACTCTCTGACACTTTCAGACACTCTCTATCACTCTCTATCACTCTCTGACACTCTCTGACACTCTCTGAAACTCTCTGAAACTCTATCACTCTCAGACACTCTCTGACACTTTCAGACACTCTCTGCCACTCTCTATCACTCTCTGGCACTCTCTGACACTCTCTGACACTCTCTGAAACTCGCACACTCTCTGCCACTCTCTGACCCGCTCTGACACTCTCAGACACTCTCTGGCATACTCTATCACTCTCTGACACTCTCTGACACTCTTTCGCACTCTCTGACACTCTCTGACACTCGTTCACACTCTCAAACACACTCTGGCACACTCTATCACTCTCTAACACTCTCTATCACTCTCGATCTCTCTCTGACACTCTCTGATACACTCTGGCTCTCTCAGACACTCTCTGACACTCTCTATCACTCTCTGACACTCTCTGATACACTCTGACACTCTCAGACACTCTCTGACACTCTCTATCACTCTCTGACTCAATCTGACACTCTCAGACAGTCTCAGACACTCTCTGTCGCTCTCTGACACTCTCTGACACTCTCTGACACTCTCTGATACACTCTGACACTCTCTGACACACTCTATCACTCTCTGACACTCTCTGACATTCTCAGACACACTCAGACACTCTCTGACACTCTCTATCACTCTCTGACACTCTCTGACACTTTCAGACACTCTCTGCCACTCTCTATCACTCTCTGACACTCTCTGACACTCTCTGACCCTCTCTATCACTCTCTGACCCTCTCTGACACTCTCAGACCCACACAGACACTCGCTGACACTCAATATCACTCTCTGACACTCTCTGACACTTTCAGACATTCTCTGCCACTCACTATCACTCTCTGACACTTTCAGACATTCTCTGCCACTCTCTATCACTCGCTGACACTTTCAAACACTCTCTGCCACTCTCTATCACTCTCTGACATTCTCTGACACTCTCTGACACTCTCACACTCTCTGACATTCTCTCACACTCTCTGACACTCTCTGACACTCTCTTTCACGCTCTGTCCCTCTCTGACACTCTCTGACACTATCTGACATTCTCTGACAATCTCACACTCTCTGACACTCTCACACTCTCTGACACTCTCTCATACTCTCTGACATTCTCTCACACTCTCTGACACTCTCTGACCCTCTCTGACAATCTCTGACACTCTCTGACAAACTTTATCACTCTCTGACACTCTCTGACACACTCAGACACTCTCTATCACTCTCTGACACTTTCAGACACTCTCTGCCACTCTCTATCACTATATATCACTCTCTGACACTTTCAGACACTCTCTATCACTCTCTATCACTCTCTGACACTCTGACACTCTCTGAAACTCTCTGAAACTCTATCACTCTCAGACACTCTCTGACAATTTAAGACACTCTCTGCCACTCTCTATCACTCTCTGGCACTCTCTGACACTCTCTGAAACTCGCACACTCTCTGCCACTCTCTGACCCGCTCTGACACTCTCAGACACTCTCTGGCATACTCTATCACTCTCTGACACTCTCTGACACTCTTTCGCACTCTCTGACACTCGTTCACACTCGTTCACACTCTCAAACACACTCTGGCACACTCTATCACTCTCTAACACTCTCTATCACTCTCGATCTCTCTCTGACACTCTCTGATACACTCTGGCTCTCTCAGACACTCTCTGACACTCTCTATCACTCTCTGACACTCTCTGATACACTCTGACACTCTCAGACACTCTCTGACACTCTCTATCACTCTCTGACTCAATCTGACACTCTCAGACAGTCTCAGACACTCTCTGTCGCTCTCTGACACTCTCTGACACTCTCTGACACTCTCTGATACACTCTGACACTCTCTGACACACTCTATCACTCTCTGACACTCTCTGACATTCTCAGACACACTCAGACACTCTCTGACACTCTCTATCACTCTCTGACACTCTCTGACACTTTCAGACATTCTCTGCCACTCACTATCACTCTCTGACACTCACTGACACTTTCAGACATTCTCTGCCACTCTCTATCACTCTCTTTCACTCTCTGACACTCTCTCACTCTTTGACACTCTCACACTCTCGGACCCTCTCTGACACTCTCTGACAATCTCAGACACACTCAGACACACTCAGACACTCTCTGACACTCTCTATCACTCTCTGACACTCTCTGACACTCTCTATCACTCTCACACTCTCTGACACTCTCACACTCTCGGACCCTCTCTGACACTCTCTATCACTCTGATACTCTCTGACACACTCTAACACTCTCTGACACTCTCTATCACTCTCTGACACTCTCTGACAATCGCAGACACACTCAGACACTCTCTGACACTCTCTGACACTCTCTATCACTCTCTGACACTCTCTGCCACTCTCTATCACTCTCTAACACTCTCTGACTCTTTCACACTCTCTGACACTCTCTGACACTCTCACGCACTCTCTGACACTCTCGGACCCACTCTGACACTCTCTGACATTGTCTGACACTCTCTGACACTCTCACTCTCTCTGACACTCTCTGACACGCTCTCACACTCTCTGACACTCTCAATCACTCTCTGACCCTCTCTGAAACTCTCTGACACTCTCTATCACTCTCTGACACTCCCTGACACTCTCTGACACTTTCAGACACACTCAGACACTCTCTGACACTCTCTATCCCTCTCTGGCACTCTCTGACAATTTCAGACACTCTCTGCAACTCTCTATCACTCTCTGACACTTTTACACGCTCTCTATCACTCTCTGACACTCTCTGACACTGTCTGACACTCTCTGACACTCGCACACTCTCTGACCCTCTCTGACACTCTTTCACACTCTCTGACACTCTCTGAACCTCTCTGACCCTCTCTGACACTCTCAGACACTCTCTGGCACACTCTATCACTCTCTGACTCTCTCTATCACTGTCAATCATTCTCAATCACTCTCAATCACTCTCTGAACCTCTCTGACACTCTCTGGCACTTTCAGATACTCTCAGACACACTCAGACGCTCTCTATCACTCTCTATCACTCTCTGACACTCTCTGTTACACTCGGACACTCTCAGACACTCTCTGACACACTCAGAACATTCTCTACCACTCTCTATCACACTCTGACACTCCCTGATACACTCTAACACTCTCACACACTCTCTGACACTCTCTATCACTCTCTGACCCTCTCTGGCACTCTCAGACCCACGCAGACACTCGCTGACACTCACGCTCACTCTCTGACACTCTCTGACACTTTCAGACATTCTCTGCCACTCTCTATTACTCTCTATCACTCGCTGACACATTCAGACACTCTCTGCCACTCTCTATCACTCTCTGTCACTCTCTGACACTCTCTGACACTCTCACACTCTCTGACACTCTCACACTCTCGGACCCTTTCTGACACACTCTATCACTCTCAGACACACTCAGACACTCTCTGACACTCTCTGACACTCTCTGACACTCTCTATCACTCTCTGACACTCTCTGACACTTTCAGACACTCTCTGCCACTCTTTCTCACTCTCTATCACTCTCTGACACTCTCTGACACTCTCTGACACTTTCACACTCTCTGACACTCTCACACTCTCTCAGACACTCTCTGACACTCTCTGACCCACTCTGAAACTCTCTGTCACTGTCTGACACTCTCTGACACTCTCACACTCTCTGACACTCTCACTCTCTCTGACACTCTCTGACACTCTCTCACACTCTCTGACAATCTCTCACACTCTCTGACACTCTCTGACCCTCTCTGGCACTCTCTGACACTGTCTATCACTCTCTGACACTCTCTGACACTTTCAGACATTCTCTGCCACTCTCTATCACTCGCTGACACTTTCAGACACTCTCTGCCACTCTCTATCACTCTCTTTCACTCTCTGACCCTCTCTCACATTCTCTGACACACTCTGACCCTCCCTGACACTCTCTGAGACTCTCTGACACTCTCTATCACTCTCTGACACTCTGACAATCTCAGACACACTCAGACACTCTCTGCCACTCTCTATCACTCTATATCCCTCGGTGACACTTTCAGACACTCTCTGCAACTCTCTATCACTCTCTGACACTTTCAGACACTCTCTGCTACTCTCTATCACTCTCTGACACTCTCTGACACTCTCTGACACTCTCACACTCTCTGACATTCTCTCACACTCTCTGACACTCTCTGACACTCTCTTTCACGCTCTGTCCCTCTCTGACACTCTCTGACACGATCTGACATTCTCTGACAATCTCACACTCTCTGACACTCTCACACTCTCTGACACTCTCTCATACTCTCTGACATTCTCTCACACTCTCTGACACTCTCTGACCCTCTCTGACAATCTCTGACACTCTCTGACAAACTTTATCACTCTCTGACACTCTCTGACACACTCAGACACTCTCTATCACTCTCTGACACTTTCAGACACTCTCTGCCACTCTATCACTATATATCACTCTCTGACACTTTCAGACACTCTCTATCACTCTCTATCACTCTCTGACACTCTCTGAAACTCTCTGAAACTCTATCACTCTCAGACACTCTCTGACACTTTCAGACACTCTCTGCCACTCTCTATCACTCTCTGGCACTCTCTGACACTCTCTGAAACTCGCACACTCTCTGCCACTCTCTGACCCGCTCTGACACTCTCAGACACTCTCTGGCATACTCTATCATTCTCTGACACTCTCTGACACTCTTTCGCACTCTCTGACACGCTCTGACACTCTTTCACACTCTCAAACACACTCTGGCACACTCTATCACTCTCTAACACTCTCTATCACTCTCGATCTCTCTCTGACACTCTCTGATACACTCTGGCTCTCTCAGACACTCTCTGACACTCTCTATCACTCTCTGACACTCTCTGATACACTCTCAGACACTCTCAGACACTCTCTGACACTCTCTATCACTCTCTATCACTCTCTGACTCAATCTGACACTCTCAGACAGTCTCAGACACTCTCTGTCGCTCTCTGACACTCTCTGACACTCTCTGACACTCTCTGATACACTCTGACACTCTCTGACACACTCTATCACTCTCTGACACTCTCTGACATTCTCAGACACACTCAGACACTCTCTGACACTCTCTATCACTCTCTGACACTCTCTGACACTTTCAGACACTCTCTGCCACTCTCTATCACTCTCTGACACTCTCTGACACTCTCTGACCCTCTCTATCACTCTCTGACCCTCTCTGACACTCTCAGACCCTCACAGACACTCGCTGACACTCAATATCACTCTCTGACACTCTCTGACACTTTCAGACATTCTCTGCCACTCACTATCACTCTCTGACACTTTCAGACATTCTCTGCCACTCTCTATCACTCGCTGACACTCTCTGACACTCTCTGACACTCTCACACTCTCTGACATTCTCTCACACTCTCTGACACTCTCTGACACTCTCTTTCACGCTCTGTCCCTCTCTGACACTCTCTGACACTATCTGACATTCTCTGACAATCTCACACTCTCTGACACTCTCACACTCTCTGACACTCTCTCATACTCTCTGACATTCTCTCACACTCTTTGACACTCTCTGACCCTCTCTGACAATCTCTGACACTCTCTGACAAACTTTATCACTCTCTGACACTCTCTGACACACTCAGACACTCTCTATCACTCTCTGACACTTTCAGACACTCTCTGCCACTCTCTATCACTATATATCACTCTCTGACACTTTCAGACACTCTCTATCACTCTCTATCACTCTCTGACACTCTCTGACACTCTCTGAAACTATCTGAAACTCTATCACTCTCAGACACTCTCTGACACTTTCAGACACTCTCTGCCACTCTCTATCACTCTCTGGCACTCTCTGACACTCTCTAACACTCTCTATCACTCTCGATCTCTCTCTGACACTCTCTGATACACTCTGGCTCTCTCAGACACTCTCTGACACTCTCTATCACTCTCTGACACTCTCTGATACACTCTGACACTCTCAGACACTCTCTTACACTCTCTATCACTCTCTGACTCAATCTGACACTCTCAGACAGTCTCAGACACTCTCTGTCGCTCTCTGACACTCTCTGACACTCTCTGACACTCTCTGATACACTCTGACACTCTCTGACACACTCTATCACTCTCTGACACTCTCTGACATTCTCAGACACACTCAGACACTCTCTGACACTCTCTGACACTCTCACACTCTCTGACATTCTCTCACACTCTCTGACACTCTCTGACACTCTCTTTCACGCTCTGTCCCTCTCTGACACTCTCTGACACTATCTGACATTCTCTGACAATCTCACACTCTCTGACACTCTCACACTCTCTGACACTCTCTCATACTCTCTGACATTCTCTCACACTCTCTGACACTCTCTGACCCTCTCTGACAATCTCTGACACTCTCTGACAAACTTTATCACTCTCTGACACTCTCTGACACACTCAGACACTCTCTATCACTCTCTGACACTTTCAGACACTCGCTGCCACTCTCTATCACTATATATCACTCTCTGACACTTTCAGACACTCTCTATCACTCTCTATCACTCTCTGACACTCTCTGACACTCTCTGAAACTCTCTGAAACTCTATCACTCTCAGACACTCTCTGACACTTTCAGACACTCTCTGCCACTCTCTATCACTCTCTGGCACTCTCTGACACTCTCTGAAACTCGCACACTCTCTGCCACTCTCTGACCCGCTCTGACACTCTCAGACACTCTCTGGCATACTCTATCACTCTCTGACACTCTCTGACACTCTTTCGCACTCTCTGACACTCTCTGACACTCTTTCACACTCTCAAACACACTCTGGCACACTCTATCACTCTCTAACACTCTCTATCACTCTCGATCTCTCTCTGACACTCTCTGATACACTCTGGCTCTCTCAGACACTCTCTGACACTCTCTATCACTCTCTGACACTCTCTGATACACTCTGACACTCTCAGACACTCTCTGACACTCTCTATCACTCTCTGACTCAATCTGACACTCTCAGACAGTCTCAGACACTCTCTGTCGCTCTCTGACACTCTCTGACACTCTCTGACACTCTCTGATACACTCTGACACTCTCTGACACACTCTATCACTCTCTGACACTCTCTGACACACTCTATCACTCTCTGACATTCTCAGACACACTCAGACACTCTCTGACACTCTCTATCACTCTCTGACACTCTCTGACACTTTCAGACACTCTCTGCCACTCTCTATCACTCTCTGACACTCTCTGACACTCTCTGACCCTCTCTATCACTCTCTGACCCTCTCTGACACTCTCAGACCCACACAGACACTCGCTGACACTCAATATCACTCTCTGACACTCTCTGACACTTTCAGACATTCTCTGCCACTCACTATCACTCTCTGACACTCTCTGACACTTTCAGACATTCTCTGCCACTCTCTATCACTCGCTGACACTTTCAGACACTCTCTGCCACTCTCTATCACTCTCTTTCACTCTCTGACACTCTCTCACTCTTTGACACTCTCACACTCTCGGACCCTCTCTGACACTCTCTGACAATCTCAGACACACTCAGACACTCTCTGACACTCTCTGACACTCTCTATCACTCTCTGACACTCTCTGACACTCTCTATCACTCTCACACTCTCTGACACTCTCATACTCTCGGACCCTCTCTGACACTCTCTATCACTCTGATACTCTCTGACACACTCTATCACTCTCTGACACTCTCTATCACTCTCTGACACTCTCTGACAATCTCAGACACACTCAGACACTCTCCGACACTCTCCGACACTCTCTGACACTCTCTATCACTCTCTGAGACTCTCTGCCACTCTCTATCACTCTCTAACACTCTCTGACTCTTTCACACTCTCTGACACTCTCTGACACTCTCACGCACTCTCTGACACTCTCTGACCCACTCTGACACTCTCTGACATTGTCTGACACTCTCTGACACTCTCACTCTCTCTGACACTCTCTGACACGCTCTCACACTCTCTGACACTCTCAATCACTCTCTGACCCTCTCTGACACTCTCTGACACTCTCTATCACTCTCTGACACTCCCTGACACTCTCTGACACTCTCAGACACACTCAGACACTCTCTGACACTCTCTATCCCTCTCTGACACTCTCTGACAATTTCAGACACTCTCTGCAACTCTCTATCACTCTCTGACACTTTTACACACTCTCTATCACTCTCTGACACTCTCTGACACTCTCTGACACTCTGACACTCGCACACTCTCTGACCCTCTCTGACACTCTTTCACACTCTCTGACACTCTCTGAACCTCTCTGACCCTCTCTGACACTCTCAGACACTCTCTGGCACACTCTATCACTCTCTGACTCTCTCTATCACTGTCAATCATTCTCAATCACTCTCAATCACTCTCTGAACCTCTCTGACACTCTCTGGCACTTTCAGATACTCTCAGACACACTCAGACGCTCTCTATCACTCTCTATCACTCTCTGACACTCTCCATTACACTCGGACACTCTCAGACACTCTCTGACACACTCAGAACATTCTCTACCACTCTCTATCACACTCTGACACTCCCTGATACACTCTAACACTCTCAGACACTCTCTGACACTCTCTATCACTCTCTGACCCTCTCTGGCACTCTCAGACCCACGCAGACACTCGCTGACACTCACGCTCACTCTCTGACACTCTCTGACACTTTCAGACATTCTCTGCCACTCTCTATTACTCTCTATCACTCGCTGACACATTCAGACACTCTCTGCCACTCTCTGCCACTCTCTATCACTCTCTGTCACTCTCTGACACTCTCTGACACTCTCACACTCTCTGACACTCTCACACTCTCGGACCCTTTCTGACACACTCTATCACTCTCTGGCACTCTCTGACACTCTCTATCACTCTCTGACACTCTCTGACACTTTCAGACACTCTCTGCCACTCTTTCTCACTCTCTATCACTCTCTGACACTCTCTGACACTCTCTGACACTTTCACACTCTCTGACACGCTCACACTCTCTCACACACTCTCTGACACTCTCTGACCCACTCTGACACTCTCTGTCACTGTCTGACACTCTCTGACACTCTCACACTCTCTGACACTCTCACTCTCTCTGACACTCTCTGACACTCTCTCACACTCTCTGACAATCTCTCACACTCTCTGACACTCTCTGACCCTCTCACTCTCTCTGACACTGTCTATCACTCTCTGACACTCTCTGACACTCTCTGACACTCTCTGACACTCTCTTACGCTCTCCATCACTCTCTGATACTCTCTGCTACACTGTGACACTCTCAGACACACTCTGACACACTCAGACACTCTCTACCACACTCTGTCACACTCTCACACTGTCTGACACTCTCTGATACACTCTAACACTCTCAGACACTCTCTGACACTCTCTATCACTATCTGACACTCGCTGACACTCTCAGACAGTCTCAGACACTCTCTATCACTATCTGACAATCTCTGACACTCTCTGACACTCTCTGATACTCTCTAATACACTCTGACACTCTCTATCTCTCTCTGACACTCTCTGACACTCTCTATCACTCTCTGACCCTCTCTGATACTCTCTGACACTCTCTGACACTCTCTGTCAATCTCAGACACACTCAGACACTCTCTGACACTCTCTATCACTTTAAGACACTCTCTGACACTCTCCATCACTCTCTGACCCTCTCTGATACTCTCTGACACTCTCTGACACTCTCTGACAATCTCAGACACACTCAGACACTCTCTGACACGTTCAGACACTCTCTGCCACTCTCTATCACTCTCTATCACTCTCTGAAACTCTGTGCCTCTCTCTGACACTCTCTATCACTATCTGAAACTCTCTGACACTCTCTCTGACACTCTCTCACATTCTCTGACACACTCTGACCCTCCCTGACAATCTCTGAGACTCTCTGACACTCTCTATCACTGTCTGACACTCTCTGACAATCTCAGACACACTCAGACACTCTCTGCCACTCTCTATCACTCTATATCCCTCGGTGACACTTTCAGACACTCTCTGTCACTCTCTGACACTCTCTGACACTCTCTATCACTCTCTGACACTCTCTGACACTTTCAGACACTCTCTGCTACTCTCTATCACTCTCTGACACTCTCTGACACTCTCACACTCTCTGACACTCTCTCACACTCTCTGACACTCTCTGACACTCTCTTTCACGCTGTGTCCTTCTCTGACACTCTCTGACACTATCTGACACTCTCTGACAATCTCGCACTCTCTGACACTCTCACACTCTCTGACACTCTCTCATACTCTCTGACATTCTCTCACACTCTCTGACGCTCTCTGACCCTCTCTGACAATCTCTGACACTCTCTGACAAACTTTATCACTCTCTGACACTCTCTGACACACTCAGACACTCTCTACCACACTCTGTCACACTCTCACACTGTCTGACACTCTCTGATACACTCTAACACTCTCAGACACTCTCTGACACTCTCTATCACTATCTGACACTCGCTGACACCCTCAGACAGTCTCAGACACTCTCTATCACTATCTGACAATCTCTGACACTCTCTGACACTCTCTGATACTCTCTAATACACTCTGACACTCTCTATCTCTCTCTGACACTCTCTGACACCCTCTATCACTCTCTGACCCTCTCTGATACTCTCTGACACTCTCTGACACTCTCTGTCAATCTCAGACACACTCAGCCACTCTCTGACACTCTCTATCACTTTCAGACACTCTCTGACACTCTCCATCACTCTCTGACCCTCTCTGATACTCTCTGACACTCTCTGACAATCTCAGACACACTCAGACACTCTCTGACACGTTCAGACACTCTCTGCCACTCTCTATCACTCTCTATCACTCTCTGAAACTCTGTGCCTCTCTCTGACACTCTCTATCACTATCTGAAACTCTCTGACACTCTCTCTGACCCTCTCTCACATTCTCTGACACACTCTGACCCTCCCTGACAATCTCTGAGACTCTCTGACACTCTCTATCACTCTCTGACACTCTCTGACAATCTCAGACACACTCAGACACTCTCTGCCACTCTCTATCACTCTATATCCCTCGGTGACACTTTCAGACACTCTCTGTCACTCTCTGACACTCTCTGACACTCTCTATCACTCTCTGACACTCTCTGACACTTTCAGACACTCTCTGCTACTCTCTATCACTCTCTGACACTCTCTGACACTCTCTGACACTCTCACACTCTCTGACACTCTCTCACACTCTCTGACACTCTCTGACACTCTCTTTCACGCTGTGTCCTTCTCTGACACTCTCTGACACTATCTGACACTCTCTGACAATCTCGCACTCTCTGACACTCTCACACTCTCTGACACTCTCTCATACTCTCTGACATTCTCTCACACTCTCTGACGCTCTCTGACCCTCTCTGACAATCTCTGACACTCTCTGACAAACTTTATCACTCTCTGACACTCTCTGACACACTCAGACACTCTCTATCACTCTCTGACACTTTCAGACACTCTCTACCACTCTCTATCACTCTATATCACTCTCTGACACTTTCAGACACTCTCTATCACTCTCTATCACTCTCTGACACTCTCTGACACTCTCTGAAACTCTCTGACACTCTCTGACACTCTATCACTCTCAGACACTCTCTGACACTTTCAGACACTCTCTGCCACTCTCTATCACTCTCTGGCACTCTCTGACACTCTCTGAAACTCGCACACTCTCTGCCAGTCTCTGACACTCTTTCACACTCTCTGACACTCTCTATCACTGTGAATCATTCTCAATCACTCTCAATCACTCTCTGACACTCTCTGACACTCTTTCACACTCTCTGACACTCTCTGACACTCTTTCACACTCTCAAACACACTCTGGCACACTCTATCACTCTCTGACACTCTCTATCACTCTCGATCTCTCTCTGACACTCTCTGATACACTCTGGCTCTCTCAGACACTCTCTGACACTCTCTATCACTCTCTGACACTCTCTGATACACTCTGACACTCTCAGACACTCTCTGACACTCTCTATCACTCTCTGACTCAATCTGACACTCTCAGACAGTCTCAGACACTCTCTGTCGCTCTCTGTCGCTCTCTGACACTCTCTGACACTCTCTGACACTCTCTGATACACTCTGACACTCTCTGACACTCTCTATCACTCTCTGACACTCTCTGACATTCTCAGACACACTCAGACACTCTCTGACACTCTCTGACACTCTCTATCGCTCTCTGACTCTTTCAGACACTCTCTGCCACTCTCTATCACTCTCTGACACTCTCTTACACTCTCTGACCCTCTCTATCACTCTCTGACACTCTCTGACACTCTCAGACACTCTCTGCCACTCACTATCACTCGCTGACACTTTCAGACACTCTCTGCCACTCTCTATCACTCTCTTTCACTCTCTGACACTCTCTCACTCTCTGACACTCTCACACTCTCGGACCCTCTCTGACACTCTCTGACAATCTCAGACACACTCAGACACTCTCTGACACTCTCTGACACTCTCTATCACTCTCTGACACTCTCTGACACTCTCTATCACTCGCTGACACTTTCTGACACTCTCTGACACTCTCTGACACTCTCACACTCTCTGACACTCTCACACTCTCGGACCCTCTCTGACACTCTCTATCACTCTGATACTCTCTGACACACTCTATCACTCTCTGACACTCTCTATCACTCTCTGACACTCTCTGACAATCTCAGACACACTCAGACACTCTCCGGCACTCTCTGACACTCTCTATCACTCTCTGACACTCTCTGCCACTCTCTATCACTCTCTAACACTCTCTGACTCTTTCACACTCTCTGACAATCTCTGACACTCTCACGCACTCTCTGACACTCTCTGACCCACTCTGACACTCTCTGACATTGTCTGACACTCTCTGACACTCTCACTCTCTCTATCACTCTCTGACAGTTTTACACGCTCTCTATCACTCTCTGACACTCTCTGACACTCTCTGACACTCTCTGACACTCTATCACTCGCTGACACTCTCTATCACTCTCTGACACTCTCTGACACTCTCACACTCTCTGACACTCTCTCACACTCTCTCACGCTCTCTGACGCTCTCTGACCCTTTCGGACCCTCTCTGACCCTCTCTGACACTCTCTGAAGGTTTATATCACTCTCCGACACTGTGAAACTCTCTATCACTCTCTGACTCTGTCTGACACACTCTGACACTCTCAGGCACTCTCTGAAACTCTCTATCACTCTCTGAAACTCTCTGACACTCGCAGACACTCTCTGACACTTTCTATCACTTTCTGACACTCTCAGACACTCTCTGGCACTCTCTATCTCTCTCTGACACTCTCTATCACTCTCTGACACTCTCTATCACTCTCAAACAATCCCTGACCCTCTCAGACACTCTCTGACACTCTCTATCACTCTCTGTCATTCTCTGACACTCTCTGGCACTCTCTGACACTCTCTATCACTCTCTGAAACTCTCTGACACTCGCAGACACTCTCTGACACTTTCTATCACTTTCTGACACTCTCAGACACTCTCTGGCACTCTCTATCTCTCTCTGACACTCTCTATCACTCTCTGACACTCTCTATCACTCTCAAACAATCCCTGACCCTCTCAGACACTCTCTGACACTCTCTATCACTCTCTGACACTCTCTGACACTCTCTGACACTCTCTGACACTCCCTATCGCTCTCTGACACTCTCTAACTCTCTCTATCTCTCTCTATCACTCTGTATCACCCTCAGACATTTTCTGACACTCTCAGACACTCTCTGACACTCCGTATCACTATCGCTCTGTATCTCTCTCAGTCTTTTTCTGACACTCTCAGACACTCTCTGATTCTCTCTGACACTCTCTCACACTCTCTGTCACAGAGAGACAGAGAACAGCGGGAGCAGAGCTTTGAAATGTGCGCCAAGAAGTCGGAAGCCACAGAGAGAGAGAGAGAGAACAGCGGGAGCAGAGCTTTGAAAAGCGCACCAAGAAATGGGAAGCCACAGAGAGAGAGAGAGGGAGAACAGCGGCAGTACAGATTTGAAAAGCGCGCCAAGAAATCGGAAGCCACACAGAGAGAGTCAGAGAGAACAGCGGGAGCAAAGCTTTGAAAGGCGCGCCAAGAAATCGGATGTCACAGAGAGATAGAGAGAACAGCGGGAGCTGAGCTTGGAAAAGCGCGCCAAGAAATCGGATGTCACAGAGAGAGAGAGAGAGAGAGAGAACAGCGGGAGCTGAGCTTGGAAAAGCGCGCCAAGAAATCGCATGTCACAGAGAGAGAGAGAGAAAGAACAGCGGGAGCAGAGCTTGGAAATGCGCGCCAAAAAATCGGATGTCACAGAGAGAGAGAGAGAGAACAGCGGCAGCAGAGATTTGAAAAGCGCGCCAAGAAATCGGAAGCCACAGAGAGAGAGAACAGCGGGAGCTGAGCTTGGAAAAGCGCGCCAAGAAATCGGATGTCACAGAGAGAGAGCGAGAGAACAGCGGCAGCAGAGATTTGAAAAGCGTGCCAAGAAATCGGAAGCCACAGAGCCAGAGAGAGAACAGCGGGAGCTGAGCTTTGAAAAGTGTGCCAAGAAATCGGAAGCCATTTCTCGTGTGTCGGCGGAGCGCACGCGGGACTGCTGGGTAAGTGAGGTTACATATTTGGGCAGTTGCTTTCGTGTCCCTGCTGACTGCACCTGCGGGAAGTGCACCCAACTCCAGCTCCTCGAGAACCGCGTTAGGGAACTGGAGCTGGATGAACTTCGGATCATTCGGGAGGCGGAGGGGGTTATTGACAGGAGTTCTAGGGAGGTAGTCACACCTCAGGTAAAAGAAGTAGGTAGATGGGTTACCGTCAGGGGAAGAAGGAGAGGGAACCAGCAGGCAGTGCAGGGATCCCCTGTGGCCGTTTCCCTCAACAACAGGTATACCGTTTTGGATACTGTTGGGGGGGACGACTTACCGGGGTAAGCAATGGGGTACAGGTCTCTGGCAGAGAGTCTGTCCCTGTTGCTCAGAAGGGAAGGGGGAAGAGGAGCAGAGCATTAGTCATTGGGGACTCCATAGTTAGGGGAACAGATAGGAGGTTCTGTGGGAACGAGAGAGACTCATGGTTGGTGTGTTGCCTCCCAGGTTCGTGATGTCTCGGATTGTGTTTTTGGGATCCTTAAGGGGGCGGGGGAGCAGCCCCAAGTCGTGGTCCACATAAGCACCAACGACATAGGTAGGAAGAGAGATGGGGATTTAAGGCAGAAATTCAGGGAGCTAGGGTAGAAGCTTCGAGCGAGAACAAACAGAGTTGTTATCTCTGGGTTGTTGCCCGTGCCACGTGCTAGCGAAGCGAGGAATAGGGAGAGAGAGGAGTTGAACACGTGGCTGCAGGGATGGTGCAGGAGGGAGGGTTTTGGTTTCCTGGATAATTGGGGTTCTTTCTGGGGTAGGTGGGACCTCTACAAACAGGATGGTCTTCACCTGAACCAGAGGGGTACCAATATCCTGGGGGGCAGATTTGCTAGTGCTCTTCGGGGGGGCTTAAAATAATTCAGCAGGTGTTTGGGAACCTAAATTGTAGTTCCAGTGTACAGGATGTTGAGAGTAGTGAGGTCAGGGATAAGGTTACAAGGACGCAAGAGGGCACTGGCAAGCAAGAACTTGGTTTAAAGTGTGTCTACTTCAAAGCCAGGAGCATCCGAAATAAGGTGGGCGAGCTTGCAGCATGGGTTGGAACCTGGGATCTCGATGTTGTGGCCATTTCAGAGACATGGGTGGAGCAGGGACAGGAATGGATGTTGCAGGTTCCGGGATTTAGATGTTTCAGTAAGAACAGAAAAGATGGTAAAAGAGAGGGGGGGGAGGGGTGGCATTGTTAATCGAGGAGAGTATTACGGCGGCAGAAAGGACGGTTGAGGACTCTTCTACTGAGGTAGTATGGGCCGAGGCTAGAAACAGGAGAGGAGAGGTCACCCTGTTGGGAGTCTTCCATAGACCTCCGAATAGTTCCAGAGATGTAGAGGAAAGGATAGCGAAGATGATTCTCGACAGGAGCAAGAGTAACAGGGTAGTTGTTATGGGGGACTTTAACTTTCCAAATATTGACTGGAAATACTATAGTTCGAGTACTTTAGATGGGTCAGTTTTTGTCCAGTGTGTGCAGGAGGGTTTTCTGACACAGTATGTAGACTGGCCAACCAGGGGCGATGCCACATTGGATTTGGTACTGGGTAATGAACTCGGCCAGCTGTTAGATTTAGATGTTTAGTTTAGAGATACAGCACTGAAACAGGCCCTTCGGCCCACCGAGTCTGTGCCGAGCATCAACCACGCATTTTCTACTAATCCTGCACCAATCCCCATATTCCCACCACATCCCCACCTGTCCCTATATTTCCCTACCACCGACCTATACTAGGGGCAATTTACAATGGCCAATTTACCTACCAACCTGCAAGTCTTTTGGCTTGTGGGAGGAAACCGGAGCACCCGGAGAAAACCCACGCAGACACAGGGAGAACTTGCAAACTCCACACAGGCAGTACCCAGAATTGAACCCGGGTCGCTGGAGCTGTGGTGCTGACCACTGCGCCACTGTGCCTTTGGTGATAGTGATCACAATTCGGTTAGGTTTACCTTAGCGATGGGCAGGGACAGGTATATACCGCAGGGCAAGAATTATAGCTGGGGGAAAGGAAATTATGATGCGATTAGGCAAGATTTAGGATGCGTAGGATGGGGAAGGAAACTGCAGGGGATGGGCACCATCGAAATGTGGAGCTTATTCAAGGAGCAGCTAATGCGTGTCCTTGATAAGTATGTACCTGTCAGGCAGGGAGGAAGTTGTCGGGCGAGGGAGCCGTGGTTTACTGAAGAAGTTGATGCGCTTGTCAAGAGGAAGAAGAAGGCTTATGTTAGGATGAGACGTGAAGTCTCAGTTAGGGCGCTTGAGAGTTACAAGCTAGCCAGGAAGGATCTAAAAGGAGAGTGAAGAAGAGAGAGGAGAGGACACGAGAAGTCATTGGCGGATAGGATCAAGGAAATCCCTAAGGCTTTCTATAGGTATATCAGGAATAAAAGAATGACGAGTTAGATTAGGGCCAATCAAGGATAGTAGTGGGAAGTTGTGTGTGGAATCAGAGGAGATAGGGGAAGCGTTAAATGAATATGTTTCGTCAGTATTTACAGTAGAGAAAGAAAATGTTGTCGAGGAGAATACTGAGATGCAGACTACTAGGCTAGATTGGATTGAGGTTCACAAGGAGGAGCTGTTAGCAATTTTGGAAAGTGTGAAAATAGATAAGTCCCCTGGGCCAGATTTATCCTAGGATTCTCTGGGAAGCCAGGGAGGAGATTGCAAAGCCTTTGTCCTTGATCTTTATGTCGTCATTGTCGACAGGAATAGTGCCGGAAGACTGGAGGATAGCAAGTGTTGTCGCCTTGTTGAAGAAGGGGAGTAGAGACAGCCCTGGTAATTATAGACCTTTGAGCCTTACTTCGGTTGTGGGTAAAATGTTGGAAAAGGTTATCAGAGATAGGATTTATAATCATCTGGAAAAGAATAAGTTCATTAGCGATAGTCAGCACGGTTTTGTGACGGGTAGGTCGTGCCTCACAAACCTTATTGAGTTTTTTGAGAAGGTGAACAAACAGGTGGATGAGGGTAAAGCCGTGGATGTGGTGTATATGGATTTCAGTAAGGCGTTTGAATTAGAATTGGAACATTGCAGCGCAGTACAGGCCCTTTGGCCCTCGATGTTACGCCGACCTGTGAAACCATCTGACCTACACTATTCCATTTTCATCCATATGTCTATCCAATGACCACTTAAAATCCCTTAAAGTTGGCGAGTCTACTACTGTTGCAGGCAGGGCGTTCCACGCCCCTACTACTCTCTAAATAATGAAACTACCTCGAACATCTGTCCGATATCTATCACCCCTCAACTTAAAGCTATGTCCCCTCGTGTTTGCCATCACCATCCGAGGAAAAAGACTCTCACTACCCACCCTATCTAACCCTCTGATTATCTTATATGTGTCTATTAAGTCACCTCTCCTCCTCCTTCTCTCCAACGAAAACAACCTCAAGTCCCTCAGCCTTTCATCGTAAGACCTTCCCTCCATACCAGGCAACATCCTAGAAAATCTCCTCTTGCACCCTTTCCAAAGCTTCCACATACATCCTATAATGCGGTGACCAGAACTGCACACAATACTCCAGGTGCGGTCTCACCAGAGTTTTGTACAGCTGCAGCATGACCTCGTGGCTCCGAAACTCGACCCCCCTACTTATAAAAGCTAACACACCATATGCCTTCTTCACAGCCCTATTAACCTGGGTAGCAACTTTCAGGGATTTATGTACCTGGACACCAAGATGTCTCTGTTCATCTACACTACCAAGAATCTTCCCATTAGCCCAGTACTCTGCATTCCTGTTACTCCTTCCAAAGTGAATCACCTCACACTTTTCCGCATTAAACTCCATTTGCCATCTCTCAGCCCAGCTCTGCAGCCTATCTATGTCCCTCTGTACCCTACAACATCCTTCGGCACTATCCACAACTCCACCGACCTTAGTGTCATCCGCAAATTTACTAACCCACCCTTCTACTCCCACATCCAGGTCATTTATAAAAATGACAAACAGCAGTGGCCCCAAAACAGATGCTTGCGGTACACCACTAGAAACAGAACTCCAGGATGAACATTTGCCATCAACCACCACCCTCTGTCTACTTTCAGCAAGCCAATTACTGATCCAAAGATCTAAATAGCCTTCAACCACATACTTCCGTATTTTCAGACAGTCTCTGACACTCTCAGGCACTCTCAGAAAGTCTCTGACAAACTCTATCACTCTCTGACACTCTCAATCACTCTCGATCACTCTCAGACACTCTCAGACTCTCTCTGACACTCTCTATCACTCTCCATCACTCTCTGACACTCTCTATCCCTCTCAGACACCCTCTCACACTCTCTGACACTCTCTGGCATTCTATATCACTCTCTGACACTCTCTGGCATTCTATATCACACTCTGACACTCTCTAACACACTCTGACACTCACAGACACTCTCAGACACTCTCTGACACTCTCTGATACTCTCTGACACTCTCAGACACTCTCTGACACTCTCTGGCACTCTCTCGCACTCTCTGACACTCTATATCACTCTCTGACACTCTCTATCTCTCTCTGACACTCTCTGAAACTCTCAATCACTCTCTGACACACTCTGACAATCTCTGACACTCTCTGTTGCTCTCGGATACACTCTGACACTCGCTGACACTCTCAGACTCTCTCTGACACTCTCTTTCACACGCTATCACACTCTGACACACTCTATCACACACTGACACTCGCTGACACTCTCTTACACCCTCTGACACTCTCTGGCAGTCTCTGCAACTCTCCGGCACTCTATATCACTCTCTGACACTCTCTGACACTCTCTATCACTCTCTGACACTCTCTGACACTCTCGATCACTCTCTATCACTCTCTATCACTCTCTATCACTCTCTGACACACTCTGACCCTCTCTGACACTATCTGACACTCTCAGACACTCTCCATCACTGTATGACACTCTCTATCACTCTCTGACAATCTCTATCACTCTCTGACACTTTCGGACACTCCCTGACACTATCTGTCGCTCTGGGACACTCTCAGACACTTTCCATCATTCTCTGACACTCTCAGACTCTCTCTGAAACGCTCTTACACACTCTATCACTCTCTGACACACTGTCTCACTCTCTGACACACTTTGACACTCTCTATCACTCTCTGACAATATCTGTCACTCTCTGATACACTCTGACACTCTCACTCACTATCACTCTCTGACACTCTCTATCACTCTCTGACAATCACTGACACACTCTGACACTCTCAGACACTCTCAGACAGTCTCAGACACTCTCTATCACTCTCTGAAACTTTCTACCACGCTTTGACTCTCTCTATCTCTCTCTATCACTCTCTGGCACTCTCTGACACTCTCGGATACACGCTGACACTCTCTGACACTCTCTGACACTCTCTGACACTCTCTTTCACTCTCTGACAATCTCAGACACACTCAGACACACTCTGACACTCTCTATCACTCTCTGACACTCTCTGACACATTCAGACACTCTCAGACACTCACTGCCACTCTCTACCACTCTCTGACACTCTCTGACAATCTCAGACACAATCAGAACCTCTCAGACACTCTATGTCACTCTCTGACACTCTCTGACACTTTCAGATACTCTCAGACACACTCAGACACACTCAGACACTCTCTGGCACTCTCTGGCACTCTCTATCACTCTCTGACACTCTCTGACAATCTCAGACACAATCAGACACTCTCTGGCACTCTCTGGCGGTCTCTATCACTCTCTGGCACTCTCTATCACACTCTGACACACTCTGACACTCTCTGACACTCTTTGAATGTTTATATCACTCTCTGACATACTCTATCAATGCCGGACACTCCCTGACACTCTCAGACTCTCCCTGACACTCTCAGACTCTCTCTGACTCTCTCTATCACTCTCTGACACTCTCTGACACTCTCAGACACTCTCAGACACTCTCAGACACTCTCAGACACTCTCTGACACTCTCTGACGCTCTCTATAACTCTCTGACACTCTCTATCACTTTCTGACACTGCCTGACACACACTGACACATTCTATCAATTACTGACACTCTCAGACACTCTCAGACTTTTTCAGACACTCTCTGACAAACTTGATCACTCTCTGACACACTCTGACACTCTCTATCACTCTCTGATACACTCTGACACTCTCAGACGCTCTCCATCACACTCTGACACTCTCTATCACTCTCTGACACTCACTGACACACTCTGAAACTCTCAGACATTCTCAGACAGTCTCAGACACTCACGATCGCTCTCTGAAACTTTCTAACACGCTTTGACTCTCTCAATCTATCTCTATCACTCTCTGGCACTCTCTGACACTCTCAGATACACTCAGACACTCTCTGGCACTCTCTGGCACTCTCTATCACTCTCTGACACTCTCTGACAATCTCAGACACAATCAGACACTCTCTGGCACTCTCTGGCGGTCTCTATCACTCTCTGGCACTCTCTATCACACTCTGACACACTCTGACACTCTCTGACACTCTTTGAATGTTTATATCAGTCTCTGACACTCTCTATCAATGCCGGACACTCCCTGACACTCTCAGACACTCCCTGGCACTCTCAGACTCTCTCTGACTCTCTCTATCACTCTCTGACACTCTCTGACACTCTCAGACACTGTCAGACACTCTCAGACACTCTCTGACGCTCTCAGACATTCTCTATCACTCTCTATCGCTCTCTATAACTCTCTGACACTCTCTATCACTTTCTGACACTGCCTGACACACACTGACACATTCTATCAATTACTGACACTCTCAGACACTCTCAGACTTTTTCAGACTCTCTCTGACAAACTTGATCACTCTCTGACACACTCTGGCACTCTCTATCACTCTCTGATACACTCTGACACTCTCAGACGCTCTCCATCACTCTCTGACACTCTCTATCACTCTCTGACACTCACTGACACACTCTGAAACTCTCAGACACTCTCAGACAGTCTCAGACACTCTCGATCACTCTCTGAAACTCTCTAACACGCTTTGACTCTCTCAATCTATCTCTATCACTCTCTTGCACTCTCTGACACTCTCAGATACACTCTGACACTCCCTGACATTTTCTGACATTCTGTTTCACTCTCTGACACTCTCTGACATTCTCTGACACTCTGTTTCACTCTCTGACACTCTCTGACAATCTCAGACACTATCAGACACTCTTTGGCACTCTCTATCACTCTCTACCTCTCTCTGACACTCTCTGACACTCTCTTATACACTCTGACACACCCTGACACTCTCTGACACTTTCTATCACTCTCAGACACTCTCTGACAATCTCAGACACAATCAAAAACTCTCAGACTTTCTATGTCACTCTCTGACACTTTCAGACACTCTAAGACACACTCAGACACTCTCTGGTACTCTCTGGCACTCTCTAACACTCTCTGGCACTCTCTATCACTCTGTCTCACTCTCGAACACACTCTATCACTGTCTGACACTCCCTGACACTTTCTGAGTATCCTTGACACTCTCAGACTCTCTCTGACTGTCTCTATCACTCTCTGACACTCACTGACACTCTAGGACACTCTCAGACACTCTCTGACACTCTCTGATGCTCGCAGACGCTCTCTATCACTCTCTATCACTCTCTGATACACTCTGACACTCTCAGACGCTCTCCATCACTCTCTGACACTCTCTATCACTCTCTGACACTCACTGACACACTCTGAAACTCTCAGACACTCTCAGACAGTCTCAGACACTCTCGATCACTCTCTGAAACTCTCTAACACGCTTTGACTCTCTCAATCTATCTCTATCACTCTCTGGCACTCTCTGACACTCTCAGATACACTCTGACACTCCCTGACATTCTCTGACACTCTGTTTCACTCTCTGACACTCTCTGACAATCTCAGACACTATCAGACACTCTTTGGCACTCTCTATCACTCTCTGACATTCTCTGACACTTTCAGACACTCTCAGACACTCTCTACCACTCTTTACCACTCTCTACCTCTCTCTGACACTCTCTGACACTCTCTTATACACTCTGACACACCCTGACACTCTCTGACACTTTCTATCACTCTCAGACACTCTCTGACAATCTCAGACACAATCAAAAACTCTCAGACTTTCTATGTCACTCTCTGACACTTTCAGACACTCTAAGACACACTCAGACACTCTCTGGTACTCTCTGGCACTCTCTAACACTCTCTGGCATTCTCTATCACTCTGTCTCACTCTCGGACACACTCTATCACTGTCTGACACTCCCTGACACTTTCTGAGTATCCTTGACACTCTCAGACTCTCTCTGACTGTCTCTATCACTCTCTGACACTCACTGACACTCTAGGACACTCTCAGACACTCTCTGACACTCTCTGATGCTCGCAGACGCTCTCTATCACTCTCTATCACTCTCTGACACTCTCTATGACTTTTTGTCACTGCCTGACACACACTGACACTCTCAGGCACTCTCTGAAAGTCTCTATCACTCTCTGAAACTCTCTGACACTGGCAGACACTCTCTGACACTTTCTATCACTTTCTGACACTCTCAGACACTCTCAGACGTTTCAGACACTCTCTGGAAATCTCTATCACTCTCTGACACTCTCTATCACTCTCAGTCTCTCTCAGACACTCCCTGACTCTCTCAGACACTCTCAGACACACTCTATCACTCTCTGACACACTCTATCACTCTCTGAAACTCACTGAAACTCTCTGAAACTCTCTGTCACTCTCTGATACACTCTGTCATTCTCTATCACTCTCAGACACTCTCAGACACACTCTATCACTCTCTGAAACTCACTGAAACTCTCTGACACTCTCTGTCACTCTCTGTCACTCTCTGACATTCTCTACCACTCTATACCACTCTCAACAACTCTCTGTCACTCTCTGACACTCTCTATCACTCTCTGACACTCTCTATGACTCTCTGACACTCTCTATGACTCTCTGACACTCTCAGACACTCTCTGACACGCTCAGACCCCCTCAGACACTCTTGATACTTTCTATGGCTGAATGACACTCTCAGACAGTCTCAGACAATTTATATCACTCTCTGACACTGCCTGACACTCTCTGACACTCTCAGACACTCTCTGACACTCTCAGACACAGTTTGACAATCTCTGACACTCTGAGACACTCTCTGACACTTTCTGTCACTCTCTGACACGCTCTATCACTCTCTATAACTCTCTGACACTCTCAGGCACTCTCTGACACTTTCTAACACTCTCTGAAACTCTCAGACACTTTTTATCACTCTCTCACACTCTTAGACAGTCTCTGACACTCTCTATCGCTCTCTGACCCTGTTTGACACTCTCCGACACTCTCTGACACTCTCTGACACATTCTATCACTCTCTGACACTCTCAGACACTCTCAGACACATTCTATCTCTCTTTGACACCCTCTGACACTCTCAGAGACTCTCAGGCAGTGTCAGACGCTCTCTATCACTCTCTGCCACTGTTTGACACTCTCTGACACTCTCAGACACTCCCTGACACTTTCAGACATTTTCTATCACTCTCTGACACTGTCTGACACTCTCTGACACTCTCAGACACTCTCAGACACTCACTGAGACTCTCTGACACTCTCACACCCCCTCTGACACACACTGACACTCTCAGGCACACTCAGACACTCTCTATCACTCTCCATCACTCTCCGACACTCTCTGGGACTCTCTGACACTCTCTATCACTTTCTGACACTCTCTGACTCTGTCTGACTCTCTCTGACATTCTCAGACACTCTCTTTCGCTCTCCATCACTCTATGACACTCCCTATCACTCCCTGACACTCTCAGATTCCGTCTGACAATCTCTTTCACTCTCCATCACTCTCTGTCACTCTCTGACACTCTCTGATACACTCTGAAACTCTCAGACACTCTCTGACACTCTCTATCACTCTCCAACACTCTCTGTTACTCTCTGATACACTCTGACACTCTCAGACACTCTCAGACACACTCTATCACTCTCTGAAACTCACTGAAACTCTCTGAAACTCTCTGTCCCTCTCTGATACACTCTGTCACTCTCTATCACCTTCAGACACTCTCTATCTCTCTCAGACACTCCCTGACACTCTCAGACACTCTCAGACACTCTCAGACACACTCTATCACTCTCTGAAACTCACTGAAACTCTCTGACACTCTCTGTCACTTTCTGTCACTCTCTGACATTCTCTACCATTCTATACCACTCTCAACAATTCTCTGTCACTCTCTGACACTCCCTATCACTCTCTGACACTCTCTATCACTCTCTGACACTCTCTGACACTCTCAGACACTCTCTGGCACACTCTATCACTCTCTGACACTCTCTATCACTGTCAATCATTCTCAATCACTCTCAATCACTCTCTGAACCTCTCTTACACTCTCTGGCACTTTCAGATACTCTCAGACACTCTCTGACACTCTCTATCACTCTCTGACACTCTCTGATACACTCTGACACTCTCAGACACTCTCTACCACTCTCTAACACTCTCTGAAACTCTCTGATACACTCTGACACTCTCAGACACTCGCTGACACTCTCCATCACTCACTGACACTCTCTGACAATCTCAGACACACTCAGACACTCTCTGACACTCTCTATTACTCTCTAACACACGCTGACACTTTCAGACACTCTCTGCCACTTTCTATCACTCTCAGTCACTCTCTGACACTCTCTGACACTCTCACACTCTCTGACATTCTCACACTCTCTGACACTCTCACACTCTCGGACACTCTTTGACAATCTCTATCACTCTCAGACATTCTCTGACACACTCTATCACTCTCTGACAATCTCTATCACTCTCTGACACTCTCTGACAATCTCAGACACACTCAGACACTATCTGACACTCTCTGACACTCTCTATCACTCTCTGACACTGTCTGACACTTTCAGCAACTCTCTGCCACTCTCTCTCACTCTCTATCACTCTCTGACACTCTCTGACACTTTCTGACACTCTCACACTCTCTGACACTCTCACACATTCTCACACACTCTCTGACACTCTCTGACCCACTCTGACACTCTCTGTCACTGTCTGACACTCTCTGACACTCTCACACTCTCTGACACTCTCACTCTCTCTGACACTCTCTCACACTCTCTCACACTCTCTGACACTCTCTCTCAATCTCTGACACTCTCTCTCAATCTCTGACACTCTCTGACACTCTCTATCACTCTCTGACACTCTCAGACACTCTCTTACACTCTCCATCACTCTCTGACACTCTCTGATACACTGTGACACTCTCAGACACACTCTGACACACTCAGACACTCTCTACTACAGTCTATTACTCTCTCACACTGTCTGACACTCTCTGATACACTCTAACACTCTCAGACACTCTCTGACACTCTCTCTCACTATCTGACACTCGCAGACACTCTCAGACAGTCTCAGACACTCTCTATCACTATCTGAAAATCTCTGACACTCTCTGACACACTCTGATACTCTCTGATACTCTCTAATACACTCTGACACTCTCTATCTCTCTCTGACACTCTCTGACAATCTCATACACACTCAGACACTCTCTGACACTCTCTGTCACTGTCTAACACTCTCTGACACTTTCAGACACTCTCTGCCACTCTCTATCACTCTCTATCATTCTCAGACAGCCTCAGACACTCCCTGACACTCTCTGATACTCTCTGATACTCTCTGACACACTCAGCCACTCTCTGACACTCTCGATCACTCTCAGACACTCTCAGACACACTCTATCACTCTCTGAAACTCACTGAAACTCTCTGACACTCTCTTTCACTCTCTGTCACTCTCTGACATTCTCTACCACTCCATACCACTCTCAACAATTCTCTGTCACTCTCTGACACTCCCTATCACTCTCTGACACTCTCTATCACTCTCTGACACTCTCTGACACTCTCAGACACTCTCTGGCACACTCTATCACTCTCTGACACTCTCGATCACTGTCAATCATTCTCAATCACTCTAAATCACTCTCTGAACCACTCTTACACTCTCTGGCACTTTCAGATACTCTCAGACACTCTCTGACACTCTATCACTCTCTGACACTCTCTGATACACTCTGACACTCTCAGACACTCTCTACATCTCTCTAACACTCTCTGAAACTCTCTGATACACTCTGACACTCTCAGACACTCGCTGACACTCTCTATCACTCCCTGACTCAATCTGACACTCTCAGACAGTCTCTGACGCTCTCTATCACTCACTGACACTCTCTGACAATCTCAGACACACTCAGACACTCTCTGACACTCTCTATTACTCTCTAACACACGCTGACACTTTCAGACACTCTCTGCCACTTTCTATCACTCTCAGTCACTCTCTGACACTCTCTGACACTCTCACACTCTCTGACATTCTCACACTCTCTGACTCTCTCTCACTCTCGGACACTCTCTGACAATCTCTATCACTCTCAGACATTCTCTGACACACTCTATCACTCTCTGACAATCTCTATCACTCTCTGACACTCTCTGACAATCTCAGACACACTCAGACACTATCTGACACTCTCTGACACTCTCTATCACTGTCTGACACTTTCAGACACTCTCTGCCACTCTCTCTCACTCTCACACTCTCTGACACTCTCACACACTCGCTGACACTCTCTGACCCACTCTGACACTCTCTGTCACTGTCTGACACTCTCTGACACTCTCTGACACTCTCACACTCTCTGACACTCTCACTCTCTCTGACACTCTCTCACACTCTCTCACACTCTCTCACACTCTCTGACACTCTCTCTCACTCTCTGACACTCTCTGACACTCTCTATCACTCTCTGACACTCTCAGACACTCTCTTACACTCTCCATCACTCTCTGACACTCTCTGATACACTGTGACACACTCAGACACTCTACCACAGTCTATTACTCTCTCACACTGTCTGACACTCTCTGATACACTCTAACACTCTCAGACACTCTCTGACACTCTCTATCACTATCTGACACTCGCTGACACTCTCAGACAGTCTCAGACACTCTCTATCACTATCTGAAAATCTCTGACACTCTCTGACACACTCTGATACTCTCTGATACTCTCTAATACACTCTGACACTCTCTATCTTTCTCTGACACTCTCTGACAATCTCATACACACTCAGACACTCTCTGACACTCTCTATCACTGTCTAACACTCTCTGACACTTTCAGACACTCTCTGCCACTCTCTATCACTCTCTATCATTCTCAGACAGTCTCAGACACTCTCTGACACTCTCTGATACTCTCTGATACTCTCTGACACTCTCTGATACTCTCTGACACTCTCTGACACTCTCTGACACTCTCTGACACTCTCTGACACTCTCTGACAATCTCAGATACACTCAGACACTTTCAGGCACTCTCTGCCACTCTCTATCGCTCTCTGAAACACTCTGCCACTCTCTGACACTCTCTGACACTTTCAGACACTCTCTGCCACTCTCTGCCACTCTCTATCACTCTCTATCACTCTCTGTCACGCTCTGAAACTCTCTGCCACTCTCTGACTTTCTCTATCACTCTCTGACACTCTCTATCACTCTCTGACACTCTCTGACCCTCCCTGATACTCTCTGAGAAGCTCTGTCACTCTCTATCACTCTCTGACAGTCTCTGACAATCTCAGACACACTCAGACACTCTCTGACACTCTCGATCACTCTCTGACACTTTCAGAAACTCTCTGCCACTCTCTATCACTCTCTGCCACTCGCTGACACTTTCAGACACTCTCTGCCACTCTCTATCACTCTCAATCACTCTCTGACACTCTCTGACACACTCTGACACACTCACACTCTCTGACACTCTCACACTCTCGGAGCCTCTCTGGCACTCTCTGACACTCTCTATCACTCTCTGACACTCTCTGACACTCTCTATCACTCTCTGACACTCTCTGACACTCTCTGACACTCTCACACTCTCTCACACTCTCTGACACTCTCTGACACACTCTGACACACTCTGTCCCTCTATGACACTCTCTGACACTATCTGATACTCTCTGACACTCTCACACTCTCTGACACTCTCACACTCTCTGACACTCTCTGACACTCTCTCACTCTCTCTCTGACATTCTCTCACACTCTCTGACACGCTTTGACCCTCTCTGACAATATCTGACACTTTCTGACAAACCCTATCACTCTCTGACACTCTCTGACACATTCAGACGCTCTCTATCACTCTCTGACACTTTCAGACACTCTCTGCCACTCTCTATCACTCTATATCACACTCTGAGACTTTCAGACACTCTCCATCACTCTCTATCACTCTCTGACACTCTCTGACACTCTCTGGCACTCTCTATCACTCTCAGACACTCTCAGACACTCGCTGACACTTTCAGACACTCTCTGCCACTCTCTATCACTCTCTGACACAGGCACACTCTCTGACCCTCTCTGACACTCTTTCACACTCTTTCACACTCTCTGACACTCTCTGAACCTCTCTGACCCTCTCTGACACTCTCAGACACTCTCTGGCACACTCCATCACTCTCTGACACTCTCTATCACTGTCAATCATTCTCAATCACTCTCAATCACTCTCTGAACCTCTCTGACGCTCTCTGGCACTTTCAGACACTTTCAGACACACTCAGACACTCTCTCTCACTCTCTATCACTCTCTGACACACTGTGGCACTCCCAGACACTCTCTGACTCTCTCTGTCACTCTCTGACACTCTCTGATACACTCTGACACTCTCAGACACTCTCTGACACACTCAGACCATTCTCTACCACTCTCTATCACTCTCTGACACTCTCTATCACTCACTGACACTCTCTGACAATCTCAGACACACTCAGACACTCTCTGACACTCTCTGACACTCTCTATCACTCTCTGACAATCTCTGACACTTTCAGACACTCTCTGCCACTCTCTCTCACTCTCGATCACTCTCTGACACTCTCTGACACTCTGTCACTCTCACACTCTCTGACACTCGCACACACTCTCACACACTCTCTGACACTCTCTGACCCACTCTGACACTCTCTGTCACTGTCTGACACTCTTTGACACTCTCACACTCTCTGACACTCTCACACTCTCTGACACTCTCTCACACTCTCTGACACTCTCTGACACTCTCTATCACTCTCTGACACTCTCTATCACTCACTGACACTCTCTGACAATCTCAGACACACTGAGACACTCTCTGACACTCTCTGACACTCTCTATCACTCTCTGACAATCTCTGACACTTTCAGACACTCTCTGCCACTCTCTCTCACTCTCTGACACTCTCTGACACTCTCTGTCACTCTCACACTCTCTGACACTCGCACACACTCTCACACACTCTCTGACACTCTCTGACCCACTCTGACACTCTCTGTCACTGTCTGACACTCTTTGACACTCTCACACTCTCTGACACTCTCACTCTCTCTGACACTCTCTGACACTCTCTCACACTCTCTGACACTCTCTCACTCTCTCGGACACTCTCTGACCCTCTCTGACACTCTCTGACACTCTCTATCACTCTCTGACACTCTCTGACACTCTCTGATACACTGTGACACTCTCCGACACTCTCTGACACACTCAGACACTCTCTCCCACACTCTATCACTCTCTCACACTGTCTGACACTCTCTGATACACTCTAACACTCTCAGACACTCTCTGACACTCTCTATCACTATCTGACACTCGCTGACACTCTCATACAGTCTCAGACACTCTCTATCACTATCTGACAATCTCTGACACTCCCCGACACTCTCTGATACTCTCTATCACTCTCAGACACTCTCTGACACTTTCAGACACTCTCTGCCACTCTCTATCACTCTCTGACACACGCACACTCTCTGACCCTCTCTGACACTCTTTCACACTCTCTGACACTCTCTGAACCTCTCTGACCCTCTCTGACACTCTCAGACACTCTCTGGCACACTCCATCACTCTCTGACACTCTCTATCACTGTCAATCATTCTCAATCACTCTCAATCACTCTCTGAACCTCTCTGACGCTCTCTGGCACTTTCAGACACTTTCAGACACACTCAGACACTCTCTCTCACTCTCTATCACTCTCTGACACACTGTGGCACTCCCAGACACTCTCTGACTCTCTCTGTCACTCTCTGACACTCCTTGATACACTCTGACACTCTCAGACACTCTCTGACACACTCAGACCATTCTCTACCACTCTCTATCACTCTCTGACACTCTCTATCACTCACTGACACTCTCTGACAATCTCAGACACACTCAGACACTCTCTGACACTCTCTGACACTCTCTATCACTCTCTGACAATCTCTGACACTTTCAGACACTCTCTGCCACTCTCTCTCACTCTCTATCACTCTCTGACACTCTCTGACACTCTCTGTCACTCTCACACTCTCTGACACTCGCACACACTCTCACACACTCTCTGACACTCTCTGACCCACTCTGACACTCTCTGTCACTGTCTGACACTCTTTGACACTCTCACACTCTCTGACACTCTCACACTCTCTGACACTCTCTCACACTCTCTGACACTCTCTGACACTCTCTATCACTCTCTGACACTCTCTATCACTCACTGACACTCTCTGACAATCTCAGACACACTGAGACACTCTCTGACACTCTCTGACACTCTCTATCACTCTCTGACAATCTCTGACACTTTCAGACACTCTCTGCCACTCTCTCTCACTCTCTGACACTCTCTGACACTCTCTGTCACTCTCACACTCTCTGACACTCGCACACACTCTCACACACTCTCTGACACTCTCTGACCCACTCTGACACTCTCTGTCACTGTCTGACACTCTTTGACACTCTCACACTCTCTGACACTCTCACTCTCTCTGACACTCTCTGACACTCTCTCACACTCTCTGACACTCTCTCACTCTCTCGGACACTCTCTGACCCTCTCTGACACTCTCTGACACTCTCTATCACTCTCTGACACTCTCTGACACTCTCTGATACACTGTGACACTCTCCGACACTCTCTGACACACTCAGACACTCTCTCCCACACTCTATCACTCTCTCACACTGTCTGACACTCTCTGATACACTCTAACACTCTCAGACACTCTCTGACACTCTCTATCACTATCTGACACTCGCTGACACTCTCATACAGTCTCAGACACTCTCTATCACTATCTGACAATCTCTGACACTCCCCGACACTCTCTGATACTCTCTAATACACTCTGACACTCTCTATCTCTCTCTGACACTCTCTGACAATCTCATACACACTCAGACACTCTCTGACACTCTCTCTCACTCTCTGACACTCTCTATCACTCTCTGACACTCTCTGACACTCTCTGACACTCTCTGACACTCTCTGACAATCTCAGACAGACTCAGACACTCTCTGACACTTTCAGACACTCTCTGCCACTCTCTATCACTGTCTGAAACTCTCTGCCACTCTCTGACACTCTCTCTGACCCTCTCTGACACTCTCTGACACTCTCTGACGCTCCCTGACACTCTCTGAGACTCTCTGACACTCTCTATCACTCTCTGGCACTCTCTGACAATCTCAGACACACTCAGACACTCTCTGACACTCTCGATCACTCTCTGACACACTCTGACACTTTCAGACACTCTCTGCCACTCTCTATCACTCTATATCACTCGCTGACACTTTCAGACACTCTCTGCCACTCTCTATCACTCTTGATCACTCTCTGACACTCTCTGACACTCTCTATCACTCTCTGACACTCTCTGACACTCTCTATCACTCGCTGACACTCTCTGACACTTTCAGACACTCTCTGCCACTCTCTGCCACTCTCTATCACTCTCTGACACTCTCTGACACTCTCTGACACTCTCTATCACTCTCTGACTCTCTCACACTCTCTCACACTCTCTGACACTCTCTGACACACTCTGTCCCTCTATGACACTCTCTGACACTATCTGATACTCTCTGACACTCTCACACTCTCTGACACTCTCACACTCTCTGACACTCTCTGACACTCTCTCACTCTCTCTGACATTCTCCCACTCTCTCTGACACTCTCTGACCGTCTCTGACAATGTCTGACACTTTCGGACAAACCCTATCACTCTCTGACACTCTCTGACACAATCAGACGCTCTCTATCACTCTCTGACACTTTCTGACACTCTCTGCCACTCTCTATCACTCTATATCACTCTCTGACACTTTCAGACACTGTCTATCACTGTCTATCACTCTCTGACACTCTCTGACACTCTCTGACACTCTCTATCACTCTCAGACACTCTCTGACACTTTCAGACACTCTCTGCCACTCTCTTTCACTCTCTGACACTCTCTGACACTCTCTGACACACGCACACTCTCTGACCCTCTCTGACACTCTTTCACACTCTCTGACACTCTCTGAACCTCTCTGACCCTCTCTGACACTCTCAGACACTCTCAGACACTCTCTGGCACACTCTATCCCTCTCTGACACTCTCTATCACTGTCAATCATTCTCAATCACTCTCAATCACTCTCTGAACCTCTCTGACGCTCTCTGGCACTTTCAGATACTCTCAGACACACTCAGACACTCTCTATCACTCTCTGACACTTTCAGACACTCTCTGCCACTCTCTATCACTCCATATCACTCTCTGACACTTTCAGACACTCTCTATCACTCTCTATCACTCTCTATCACTCTCTATCACTCTCTATCACTCTCTATCACTCTCTGACACTCTCTGACACTCTCTATCACTCTCTATCACTCTCTATCACTCTCTGATACACTCTGGCACTCTCTATCACTCTCTGACACTCTCTGATACACTCTGACACTCTCACACTCTCTGACACTCTCACTCACTCTGACACTCTCTGACACTCTCTCACTCTCTCTGACATTCTCTCACACTCTCAGACACTCTCTGACCCTCTCTGACAATGTCTGACACTTTCTGACAAACTCTATCACTCTCTGACAATCTCTGACACTCTCTGACACACTCAGACACTCTCTATCACTCTCTGACACTTTCAGACACTCTCTATCACTGTCTATCACTCTCTATCACTCTCTATCACTCTCTATCAGTCTCTTACACACTCTGACACTCTCTGACACTCTCTATCACTCTCTATCACTCTCAGACACTCTCTGACACTTTCAGACACTCTCTGCCACTCTCTGACACTCTCTATCACTCTCTGACACTCTCTGACACTTTCAGTCACTCTCTGCTACTCTCTATCACTCTCTGACACTCTCTGACACTCTCTATCACTCTCTGACACTCTCTGACACTTTCAGTCACTCTCTGCTACTCTCTATCACTCTCTGACACTCTCTGACACTCTCTGACACTCTCTGACACTCTCACACTCTCTGACACTCTCTCACACTCTCTGACACTCTCTGGCACACTCTGTGCCTCTCTGACACTCTCTGACACTATCTGACACTCTCTGACACTCTCACACTCTCTGACACTCTCACACTCTCTGACACTCTCTGACACTCTTTCATACTCTCTGACATTCTCTGACCCTCTCTGACAATCTCTGACACTCTCTGACACTTTCAGTCATTCTCTGCCACTCTCTATCACTCTATATCACTCTCTGACACTTTCAGACACTCTCTATCACTCTCTATCACTCTCTATCACTCTCTGACACTCTCTGACACTCTCTGACACTCTCTATCACTCTCAGACACTCTCTGACACTTTAAGACACTCTCTGCCACTCTCTATCACTCTCTGACACTCTCTGACACTCTCTGACCCTCTCTGACAATCTCAGACACCCTCTGGCACACTCTATCACTCTCTGACACTCTCTATCACTGTGAATCATTCTCAATCACTCTCAATCACTCTCTGACACTCTCTGTCACTCTCTATCACTCTCAGCCACTCTCTATCACTCTCTGACACTCTCTGACATTTTCGGACACTGTCTGACACTCTTTCACACTCTCTGACCCTCTCTGACCCTCTCTGACACTCTCAGACTCTCTCTGGCACACTCTATCACTCTCTGACACTCTCTATCACTCTCTGATACACTCTGGCACTCTCTATCACTCTCTGACACTCTCTGATACACTCTGACACTCTCACACTCTCTGACACTCTCACTCACTCTGACACTCTCTGACACTCTCTCACTCTCTCTGACATTCTCTCACACTCTCTGCCACTCTCTGACCCTCTCTGGCAATGTCTGACACTTTCTGACAAACTCTATCACTCTCTGACAATCTCTGACACTCTCTGACACACTCAGACACTCTCTATCAATCTCTGACACTTTCAGACACTCTCTATCACTCTCTATCACTCTCTATCACTCTCTATCACTCTCTTACACTCTCTGACACTCTCTGACACTCTCTATCACTCTCTATCACTCTCAGACACTCTCTGACACTTTCAGACACTCTCTGCCACTCTCTGACACTCTCTATCACTCTCTGACACTCTCTGACACTTTCAGTCACTCTCTGCTACTCTCTATCACTCTCTGACACTCTCTGACACTCTCTGACACTCTCACACTCTCTGACACTCTCTCATACTCTCTGACACTCTCTGACACACTCTGTCCCTCTCTGACACTCTCTGACACTATCTGACACTCTCTGACACTCTCACACTCTCTGACACTCTCACACTCTCTGACACTCTCTGACACTCTTTCATACTCTCTGACATTCTCTGACCCTCTCTGACAATCTCTGACACTCTCTGACACTTTCAGTCATTCTCTGCCACTCTCTATCACTCTCTATCACTCTCTGACACTCTCTGACACTCTCTATCACTCTCAGACACTCTCTGACACTTTAAGACACTCTCTGCCACTCTCTATCACTCTCTGACACTCTCTGACACTCTCTGACCCTCTCTGACCCTCTCTGACAATCTCAGACACCCTCTGGCACACTCTATCACTCTCTGACACTCTCTATCACTGTGAATCATTCTCAATCACTCTCAATCACTCTCTGACACTCTCTGTCACTCTCTATCACTCTCAGCCACTCTCTATCACTCTCTGACACTCTCTGACATTTTCGGACACTCTCTGACACTCTTTCACACTCTCTGACACTCTCTGATACTCTTTCACACTCTCTGACACTCTCTGACCCTCTCTGACCCTCTCTGACACTCTGAGACTCTCTCTGGCACACTCTATCACTCTCAGCCACTCTCTATCACTCTCTGACACTCTCTGACATTTTCGGACACTCTCTGACACTCTTTCACACTCTCTGACACTCTCTGATACTCTTTCACACTCTCTGACACTCTCTGACCCTCTCTGACACTCTCAGACTCTCTCTGGCACACTCTATCACTCTCTGACACTCTCTATCACTCTCTATCACTCTCTGATACACTCTGGCACTCTCTATCACTCTCTGACACTCTCTGATACACTCTGACACTCTCACACTCTCTGACACTCTCACTCACTCTGACACTCTCTGACACTCTCTCACTCTCTCTGACATTCTCTCACACTCTCTGCCACTCTCTGACCCTCTCTGACAATGTCTGACACTTTCTGACAAACTCTATCACTCTCTGAAAATCTCTGACACTCTCTGACACACTCAGACACTCTCTATCACTCTCTGACACTCTCTGACACTCTCTGAACCTCTCTGACCCTCTCTGACACTCTCAGACACTCTCTGGCACACTCTATCACTCTCTGACACTCTCTATCACTGTCAATCATTCTCAATCACTCTCAATCACTCTCTGAACCTCTCTGACACTCTCTGGCACTTTCAGATACTCTCAGACACACTCAGACACTCTCTCTCACTCTCTATCACTCTCTGACACTCTCTGATACACTCGGACACTCTCAGACACTCTCTGACACTCTCTATCACTCTCTGACTCAATCTGACACTCTCAGACACTCTCTGTCGCTCTCTGACACTCTCTGACACTCTCTGACACTCTCTGATACACTCTGACACTCTCTGACACTCTCTATCACTCTCTGACACTCTCTGACATTCTCAGACACAATCAGACACTCTCTGACACTCTCTATCACTCTCTGACACTCTCTGACACTTTCAGACACTCTCTGCCACTCTCTATCACTGTCTGACACACTCTAACACTCTCTGAACCTCTCTATAACTCTCTGACCCTCTCTGGCACTCTCAGACCCACGCAGACACTCGCTGACACTCACGATCACTCTCTGACACTCTCTGACACTTTCAGACATTATCTGCCACTCTCTATTACTCTCTATCACTCGCTGACACTTTCAGACACTCTCTGCCACTCTCTATCACTCTCTGTCACTCTCTGACACTCTCTGACACTCGCACACTCTCTGACCCTCTCTGACACTCTTTCACACTCTCTGACAGTCTCTGACACTCTCTGAACCTCTCTGACCCTCTCTATCACTCTCTATCACTCTCAGACACTCTCTGACACTTTCAGACACTCTCTGACACTGTCTATCACTCTCTGACACTCTCTCACACTCTCTTACGCTCTCCATAACTCTCTGACACTCTCTGATACACTGTGACACTCTCAGACACACTCTGACACACTCAGACACTCTCTACCACACTCTATCACTCTCTCACACTGTCTGACACTCTCTGATACACTCTAACACTCTCAGACACTCTCTGACACTCTCTCTCACTATCTGACACTCGCTGACACTCTCAGACAGTCTCAGACACTCTCTATCACTATCTGACAATCTCTGACACTCTCTGACACTCTCTGATACTCTCTAATACACTCTGACACTCTCTATCTCTCTCTGACACTCTCTGACAATCTCATACACACTCAGACACTCTCTGACACTCTCTATCACTCTCTATCACTCTCAGACACTCTCTGACACTCTCTATCACTCTCTGACACTCTCTGATACTCTGTGACACTCTCTGACACTCTCTGACAATCTCAGACACACTCAGGCACTCTCTGACACTTGCAGACACTCTCTGCCACTCTCTATCACTCTCTATCACTCTCTGAAACTCTGTGCCACTCTCTGACACTCTCTATCACTATCTGAAACTCTCTGACACTCTCTCTGACCCTCTCTCACATTCTCTGACACTCTCTGACCCTCCCTGACACTCTCTGAGACTCTCTGACACTCTCTATCACTCTCTGACACTCCATGACAATCTCAGACACACTAAGACACTCTCTGCCACTCTCTATCACTCTATATCCCTCGCTGACACTTTCAGACACTCTCTGCCACTCTCTAACACTCTCTATCACTCTCTGACACTCTCTGACACTCTCTGACACTCTCTATCACTATCTGAAACTCTCTGACACTCTCTCTGACCCTCTCTCACATTCTCTGACACTCTCTGACCCTCCCTGACACTCTCTGAGACTCTCTGACACTCTCTATCACTCTCTGACACTCCATGACAATCTCAGACACACTAAGACACTCTCTGCCACTCTCTATCACTCTATATCCCTCGCTGACACTTTCAGACACTCTCTGCCACTCTCTATCACTCTCTATCACTCTCTGACACTCTCTGACACTCTCTGACACTCTCTATCACTCTCTGACACTCTCTGACACTTTCAGACACTCTCTGCTACTCTCTATCACTCTCTGACGCTCTCTGACACTCTCTGACACTCTCTGAAACTCTCTGACACTCTCACACTCTCTGACACTCTCTCACACTCTCTGACACTCTCTTTCACGTTCTGTCCCTCTCTGACACTCTCTGACACTATCTGACACTCTCACACTCACTGACACTCTCACACTCTCTGACACTCTCTGACACTCTCTGACACTCTCTCATACTCTCTGACATTCTCTCACACTCTCTGACACTCTCTGACCCTCACTGACAATCTCTGACACTCTCTGACAAACTATATCACTCTCTGACACACTCTGACACACTCCGACACTCTCTATCACTCTCTGACACTTTCAGACACGCTCTGCCACTCTCTATCACTCTATATCACTCTCTGACACTTTCAGACACTCTCTATCACTCTCTATCACTCTCTATCACTCTCTGACACTCTCTGAAACTCTCTGACACTCTCTATCACTCTCAGACACTCTCTGACACTTTCAGACACTCTCTGCCACTCTCTGTCAGTCTCTGACACTCTCTGACCCTCTCTGACACTCTCAGACACTCTCTGGCACACTCTATCACTCTCTGACACTCTCTATCAGTGTGAATCATTCTCAATCACTCTCAATCACTCTCTGACACTCTCTGACTCTCGCACACTCTCTGACACTCTCTGACACTCTTTCACACTCTCTGACACTCTCTGACACTCTTTCACACTCTCAAACACTCTCTGGCACACTCTATCACTCTGACACTCTCTATCACTCTCTGACACTCTCTGATACACTCTGGCACTCTCAGACACTCTCTGACACTCTCTGATACACTCTGACACTCTCAGACACTCTCTGACACACTCAGACACTCTCTACCACTCTCATTCACTCTCTGACACTCTCTGATACACTCTAACACTCTCAGACTCTCTCTGACACTCTCTGTCACTCTCTGACTCAATCTGACACTCTCAGACAGTCTCAGACACTCTCTATCACTCTCTGACACTCTCTGACACTCTCTGATACTCTCTGATACTCTCTGACACTCTCTGACACTCTCTATCACTCTCTTACAGTCTCTGACATTCTCAGACACACTCAGACACTCGCTGACACTCAATATCACTCTCTGACACATTCAGACACTCTCTGCCACTCACTATCACTCTCTGACATTCTCTGACACTTTCAGACATTCTCTGCCACACTCTATCACTCGCTGACACTTTCAGACACTCTCTGCCACTCTTAATCACTCTCTGTCACTCTCTGACACTCTCTGACACTCTCTCACTCTCTGACACTCTCACACTCTCGGACCCTCTCTGACACTATCTATCACTCTGACACTCTCTGACACTCTCCATCACTCTCTGACACTCTCTATCACTCTCTGACCCTCTCTGACACTCTGTGACAATCTCAGACACACTCAGACACACTCAGACACACTCAGACACTCTCTGACACTCTCTGACACTCTCTATCACTCTCTGACACTATCTGACACTCTCTATCACTCGCTGACACTTTCAGACACTCTCTGCCACTCTCTATCACTCTCTGACACTCTCTGACACTCTCACACTCTCTGACACTCTCACACTCTCTGACACTCTCACACTCCCGGACCCTCTCTGACACTCTCTATCACTCTCTGACACTCTCTGACAATCTCAGACACTCTCTGACACTCTCTGACACTTTCAGACACTCTCTGCCACTCTCTATCACTCTCTAACAGTCTCTGACACTTTCACACTCTCTGACAATCTCTGACACTCTCTGACTCAATCTGACACTCTCAGACACTCTCTGTCGCTCTCTGACACTCTCTGACACTCTCTGACACTCTCTGATACACTCTGACACTCTCTGACACTCTCTGACACTCTCTGACACTCTCTGACACTCTCTATCACTCTCAGACACTCTCTGACACTTTCAGACACTATCTGCCACTCTCTGTCAGTCTCTGACACTCTCTGACACTCTCTGACACTCTCACACTCTCTGCCACTCTCTGACACTCATTCACACTCTCTGACACTCTCTGACCCTCTCTGACACTCTCAGACACTCTCTGGCACACTCTATCACTCTCTGACACTCTCTATCAGTGTGAATCATTCTCAATCACTCTCAATCACTCTCTGACACTCTCTGACACTCGCACACTCTCTGACACTCTCTGACACTCTTTCACACTCTCTGACACTCTGACACTCTTTCACACTCTCAAACACTCTCTGGCACACTCTATCACTCTGACACTCTCTATCACTCTCTGACACTCTCTGATACACTCTGGCACTCTCAGACACTCTCTGACACTCTCTATCACTCTCTGACACTCTCTGATACACTCTGACACTCTCAGACACTCTCTGACACACTCAGACACTCTCTACCACTCTCATTCACTCTCTGACACTCTCTGATACACTCTAACACTCTCAGACTCTCTCTGACACTCTCTGTCACTCTCTGACTCAATCTGACACTCTCAGACAGTCTCAGACACTCTCTATCACTCTCTGACACTCTCTGACACTCTCTGATACTCTCTGATACTCTCTGACACTCTCTGACACTCTCTATCACTCTCTTACAGTCTCTGACATTCTCAGACACACTCAGACACTCGCTGACACTCAATATCACTCTCTGACACTCTCTGACACTTTCAGACACTCTCTGCCACTCACTATCACTCTCTGACACTCTCTGACACTTTCAGACATTCTCTGCCACTCTCTATCACTCGCTGACACTTTCAGACACTCTCTGCCACTCTTAATCACTCTCTATCACTCTCTGACACTCTCTGACACTCTCACACTCTCTGACACTCTCACACTCTCTGACACTCTCACACTCCCGAACCCTCTCTGACACTCTCTGACACTCTCTATCACTCTCTGACACTCTCTATCACTCACTGACACTCTCTGACACTCTCTGACAATCTCAGACACTCTCTGACACTCTCTGACACTTTCAGACACTCTCTGCCACTCTCTATCACTCTCTAACAGTCTCTGACACTTTCACACTCTCTGACAATCTCTGACACTCTCTGACTCAATCTGACACTCTCAGACACTCTCTGTCGCTCTCTGACACTCTCTGACACTCTCTGACACTCTCTGATACACTCTCACACTCTCTGACACTCGCACACACTCTCACACACTCTCTGACACTCTCTGACCCACTCTGACACTCTCTGTCACTGTCTGACACTCTTTGACACTCTCACAATCTCTGACACTCTCTGACACTCTCTGACACTCTCTATCACTCTCTGACACTCTCTGACTCTTTCAGACACTCTCTGCTACTCTCTTTCACGTTCTGTCCCTCTCTGAAACTCTCTGACACTCTCACACTCTCTGACACTCTCTGACACTCTCTGACACTCTCTTTCACGTTCTGTCCCTCTCTGACACTCTCTGACACTATCTGACACTCTCTGACACTCTCACACTCACTGACACTCTCACACTCTCTGACACTCTCTGACACTCTCTGACACTCTCTCATACTCTCTGACATTCTCTCACACTCTCTGACACTCTCTGACCCTCACTGACAATCTCTGACACTCTCTGACAAACTACGACACTCTCTATCACTCTCTGACACTTTCAGACACGCTCTGCCACTCTCTATCACTCTATATCACTCTCTGACACTTTCAGACACTCTCTATCACTCTCTATCACTCTCTATCACTCTCTGACACTCTCTGAAACTCTCTGACACTCTCTATCACTCTCAGACACTCTCTGACACTTTCAGACACTCTCTGCCACTCTCTGTCAGTCTCTGACACTCTCTGACACTCTCACACTCTCTGCCACTCTCTGACACTCATTCACACTCTCTGACACTCTCTGACCCTCTCTGACACTCTCAGACACTCTCTGGCACACTCTATCACTCTCTGACACTCTCTATCAGTGTGAATCATTCTCAATCACTCTCAATCACTCGCTGACACTCTCTGACACTCGCACACTCTCTGACACTCTCTGACACTCTTTCACACTCTCAAGCACTCTCTGGCACACTCTATCACTCTGACACTCTCTATCACTCTCAGACACTCTCTGATACACTCTGGCACTCTCAGACACTCTCTGACACTCTCTATCACTCTCTGACACTCTCTGATACACTCTGACACTCTCAGACACTCTCTGACACACTCAGACACTCTCTACCACTCTCATTCACTCTCTGACACTCTCTGATACACTCTAACACTCTCAGACTCTCTCTGACACTCTCTGTCACTCTCTGACTCGATCTGACACTCTCAGACAGTCTCAGACACTCTCTATCACTCTCTGACACTCTCTGACACTCTCTGATACTCTCTGATACTCTCTGACACTCTCTGACACTCTCTATCACTCTCTTACAGTCTCTGACATTCTCAGACACACTCAGACACTCGCTGACACTCAATATCACTCTCTGACACTCTCTGACACTTTCAGACACTCTCTGCCACTCACTATCACTCTCTGACACTCTCTGACACTTTCAGACATTCTCTGCCACTCTCTATCACTCGCTGACACTTTCAGACACTCTCTGCCACTCTTAATCACTCTCTGTCACTCTCTGACACTCTCTGACACTCTCTCACTCTCTGACACTCTCACACTCTCGGACCCTCTCCGACACTATCTATCACTCTGACACTCTCTGACACTCTCTATCACTCTCTGACACTCTCTATCACTCTCTGACCCTCTCTGACACTCTGTGACAATCTCAGACACACTCAGACACACTCAGACACTCTCTGACACTCTCTGACACTCTCTATCACTCTCTGACACTATCTGACACTCTCTATCACTCGCTGACTCTTTCAGACACTCTCTGCCACTCTCTATCACTCTCTGACACTCTCTGACACTCTCACACTCTCTGACACTCTCACACTCTCTGACACTCTCACACTCCCGGACCCTCTCTGACACTCTCTATCACTCTCTGACACTCTCTATCACTCACTGACACTCTCTGACACTCTCTGACACTCTCTGACAATCTCAGGCACTCTCTGACACTCTCTGACACTTTCAGACACTCTCTGCCACTCTCTATCACTCTCTAACAGTCTCTGACACTTTCACACTCTCTGACAATCTCTGACACTCTCTGACTCAATCTGACACTCTCAGACACTCTCTGTCGCTCTCTGACACTCTCTGACACTCTCTGACACTCTCTGATACACTCTGACACTCTCTGACACTCTCTGACACTCTCTATCACTCTCTGACACTCTCTGTCACTCTCACACTCTCTGACACTCGCACACACTCTCACACACTCTGACACTCTCTGACCCACTCTGACACTCTCTGTCACTGTCTGACACTCTTTGACACTCTCACACTCTCTGACACTCTCACTCTCTCTGACACTCTCTGACACTCTCTCACACTCTCTGACACTCTCTCACACTCTCGGACACTCTCTGACCCTCTCTGACACTCTCTGACACTCTCTGACTGTCTCTGTCACTCTCTGACACTCTCTGACACTCTCTTACACTCTCCATCACTCTCTGACACTCTCTGATACACTGTGACACTCTCCGACTCACTCTGACACACTCAGACACTCTCTCCCACACTCTATCACTCTCTCACACTGTCTGACACTCTCTGATACACTCTAAAACTCTCAGACACTCTCTGACACTCTCTATCACTATCTGACACTCGCTGACACTCTCAGACAGTCTCAGACACTCTCTATCACTATCTGACAATCTCTGACACTCCCCGACACTCTCTGATACTCTCTAATACACTCTGACACTCTCTATCTCTCTCTGAAACTCTCTGACAATCTCATGCACACTCAGACACTCTCTGACACTCTCTATCACTCTCTGACACTCTCTATCACTCTCTGACACTCTCTGACACTCTCTGACACTCTCTGACAATCTCAGACAGACTCAGACACTCTCTGAAACTTTCAGACACTCTCTGCCACTCTCTATCACTCTCTGAAACTCTCTGCCACTCTCTGACACTCTCTATCACTATCTGACACTCTCTGACACTCTCTCGACCCTCTCTGACACTCTCTGACACTCTCTGACGCTCCCTGACACTCTCTGAGACTCTCTGACACTCTCTATCACTCTCTGATACTCTCTGACAATCTCAGACACACTCAGACACTCTCTGACACTCTCAATCACTCTCTGACACACTCTGACACTTTCAGACACTCTCTGCCACTCTCTATCACTCTATATCACTCGCTGACACTTTCAGACACTCTCTGCCACTCTCTATCACTCTTGATCACTCTCTGACACTCTCTGACACTCTCTATCACTCTCTGACACTCTCTGACACTTTCAGACACACTCTGCTACTCTCTATCAGTCTCTGACACTCTCCGACACTCTCTGACACTCTCACACTCTCTGACACTCTCTCACACTCTCTGACACACTCTGACACTCTCACACTCTCTGACACTCTCACACTCTCTGACACTCTCTCATACTTTCTGACATTCCCTCACTCTATCTGACACTCTCTGACCCTCTCTGACAATCTCTGACACTCTCCGACAAACTCTATCACTCTCTGACGTTCTCTGACACACTCAGACAATCTCTATCACTCTCTGACACTTTCAGACATTCTCTGCCACTCTCTATCACTCTCTATCACTCTCTGACACTGTCTGACACTCTCAGACACTCTCAGACACTCTCTGACGCTTTCAGACACACTCAGACACTCTCTATCACTCTCTATCACTCTCTGAAACTCTCTGCCACTCTCTGCCACTCTCTATCACTCTCTATCACTCTCTGACACTGTCTGACACTCTCAGACACTCTCAGACACTCTCTGACGCTTTCAGACACACTCAGACACTCTCTATCACTCTCTATCACTCTCTGAAACTCTCTGCCACTCTCTGCCACTCTCTATCACTGTCTGACACTCTCTCTGACCCTCTCTCACACTCTCTGACACTCTCTGACACTCTCTGACCCTCCCTGACACTCTCTGAGACACTCTGAAACTCTCTATCACTCTCTGACACTCTCTGCCAATCTCAGACACACTCAGACACTCTCTGACACTCTCGATCACTCTCTGACACTCTCTGCCACTCTCTGACACTCTCTATCACTCTCTGACACTCTCTGACACTTTCAGTCACTCTCTGCTACTCTCTATCACTCTCTGACACTCTCTGACACTCTCTGACACTCTCTGACACTCTCTATCACTCTCTGACACTCTCTGACACTTTCAGTCACTCTCTGCTACTCTCTATCACTCTCTGACACTCTCTGACACTCTCTGACACTCTCACACTCTCTGACACTCTCTCACACTCTCTGACACTCTCACACTCTCTGACACTCTCTGACACTCTCACACTCTCTGACACTCTCTGACACTCTTTCATACTCTCTGACATTCTCTGACCCTCTCTGACAATCTCTGACACTCTCTGACACTTTCAGTCATTCTCTGCCACTCTCTATCACTCTATATCACTCTCTGACACTTTCAGACACTCTCTATCACTCTCTATCACTCTCTGACACTCTCTGACACTCTCTGACACTCTCTATCACTCTCAGACACTCTCTGACACTTTAAGACACTCTCTGCCACTCTCTATCACTCTCTGACACTCTCTGACACTCTCTGACCCTCTCTGACCCTCTCTGACAATCTCAGACACCCTCTGGCACACTCTATCACTCTCTGACACTCTCTATCACTGTGAATCATTCTCAATCACTCTCAATCACTCTCTGACACTCTCTGTCACTCTCTATCACTCTCAGCCACTCTCTATCACTCTCTGACACTCTCTGACATTTTCGGACACTCTGACACTCTTTCACACTCTCTGACACTCTCTGATACTCTTTCACACTCTCTGACACTCTCTGACCCTCTCTGACCCTCTCTGACACTCTCAGACACTCTCTGACACACTCAGACACTCTCTACCACTCTCATTCACTCTCTGACACTCTCTGATACACTCTAACACTCTCAGACTCTCTCTGACACTCTCTGTCACTCTCTGACTCAATCTGACACTCTCAGACAGTCTCAGACACTCTCTATCACTCTCTGACACTCTCTGACACTCTCTGATACTCTCTGATACTCTCTGACACTCTCTGACACTCTCTATCACTCTCTTACAGTCTCTGACATTCTCAGACACACTCAGACACTCGCTGACACTCAATATCACTCTCTGACACTCTCTGACACTTTCAGACACTCTCTGCCACTCACTATCACTCTCTGACACTCTCTGACACTTTCAGACATTCTCTGCCACTCTCTATCACTCGCTGACACTTTCAGACACTCTCTGCCACTCTTAATCACTCTCTGTCACTCTCTGACACTCTCTGACACTCTCTCACTCTCTGACACTCTCACACTCTCGGACCCTCTCCGACACTATCTATCACTCTGACACTCTCTGACACTCTCTATCACTCTCTGACACTCTCTATCACTCTCTGACCCTCTCTGACACTCTGTGACAATCTCAGACACACTCAGACACACTCAGACACTCTCTGACACTCTCTGACACTCTCTATCACTCTCTGACACTATCTGACACTCTCTATCACTCGCTGACTCTTTCAGACACTCTCACACTCTCTGACACTCTCACACTCTCTGACACTCTCACACTCCCGGACCCTCTCTGACACTCTCTATCACTCTCTGACACTCTCTATCACTCACTGACACTCTCTGACACTCTCTGACACTCTCTGACAATCTCAGGCACTCTCTGACACTCTCTGACACTTTCAGACACTCTCTGCCACTCTCTATCACTCTCTAACAGTCTCTGACACTTTCACACTCTCTGACAATCTCTGACACTCTCTGACTCAATCTGACACTCTCAGACACTCTCTGTCGCTCTCTGACACTCTCTGACACTCTCTGACACTCTCTGATACACTCTGACACTCTCTGACACTCTCTGACACTCTCTATCACTCTCTGACACTCTCTGTCACTCTCACACTCTCTGACACTCGCACACACTCTCACACACTCTCTGACACTCTCTGACCCACTCTGACACTCTCTGTCACTGTCTGACACTCTTTGACACTCTCACACTCTCTGACACTCTCACTCTCTCTGACACTCTCTGACACTCTCTCACACTCTCTGACACTCTCTCACACTCTCGGACACTCTCTGACCCTCTCTGACACTCTCTGACACTCTCTGACTGTCTCTGTCACTCTCTGACACTCTCTGACACTCTCTGAAACTCTCTATCACTCGCTGACACTCTCTATCACTCACTGACACTCTCTGACACTCTCTGACACTCTCTGACAATCTCAGGCACTCTCTGACACTCTCTGACACTTTCAGACACTCTCTGCCACTCTCTATCACTCTCTAACAGTCTCTGACACTTTCACACTCTCTGACAATCTCTGACACTCTCTGACTCAATCTGACACTCTCAGACACTCTCTGTCGCTCTCTGACACTCTCTGACACTCTCTGACACTCTCTGATACACTCTGACACTCTCTGACACTCTCTGACACTCTCTATCACTCTCTGACACTCTCTGTCACTCTCACACTCTCTGACACTCGCACACACTCTCACACACTCTCTGACACTCTCTGACCCACTCTGACACTCTCTGTCACTGTCTGACACTCTTTGACACTCTCACACTCTCTGACACTCTCACTCTCTCTGACACTCTCTGACACTCTCTCACACTCTCTGACACTCTCTCACACTCTCGGACACTCTCTGACCCTCTCTGACACTCTCTGACACTCTCTGACTGTCTCTGTCACTCTCTGACACTCTCTGACACTCTCTTACACTCTCCATCACTCTCTGACACTCTCTGATACACTGTGACACTCTCCGACTCACTCTGACACACTCAGACACTCTCTCCCACACTCTATCACTCTCTCACACTGTCTGACACTCTCTGATACACTCTAAAACTCTCAGACACTCTCTGACACTCTCTATCACTATCTGACACTCGCTGACACTCTCAGACAGTCTCAGACACTCTCTATCACTATCTGACAATCTCTGACACTCCCCGACACTCTCTGATACTCTCTAATACACTCTGACACTCTCTATCTCTCTCTGAAACTCTCTGACAATCTCATGCACACTCAGACACTCTCTGACACTCTCTATCACTCTCTGACACTCTCTATCACTCTCTGACACTCTCTGACACTCTCTGACACTCTCTGACAATCTCAGACAGACTCAGACACTCTCTGAAACTTTCAGACACTCTCTGCCACTCTCTATCACTCTCTGAAACTCTCTGCCACTCTCTGACACTCTCTATCACTATCTGACACTCTCTGACACTCTCTCGACCCTCTCTGACACTCTCTGACACTCTCTGACGCTCCCTGACACTCTCTGAGACTCTCTGACACTCTCTATCACTCTCTGATACTCTCTGACAATCTCAGACACACTCAGACACTCTCTGACACTCTCAATCACTCTCTGACACACTCTGACACTTTCAGACACTCTCTGCCACTCTCTATCACTCTCTGACACTCTCTGACACTCTCTGACCCTCTCTATCACTCTCTGACCCTCTCTGACACTTTCAGACACACTCTGCTACTCTCTATCAGTCTCTGACACTCTCCGACACTCTCTATCACTCTCAGACACTCTCTGACACTTTAAGTCACTCTCTGCCACTCTCTATCACTCTCTGACACTCTCTGACACTCTCTGACCCTCTCTGACCCTCTCTGACAATCTCAGACACCCTCTGGCACACTCTATCACTCTCTGACACTCTCTATCACTGTGAATCATTCTCAATCACTCTCAATCACTCTCTGACACTCTCTGTCACTCTCTATCACTCTCAGCCACTCTCTATCACTCTCTGACACTCTCTGACATTTTCGGACACTCTGACACTCTTTCACACTCTCTGACACTCTCTGATACTCTTTCACACTCTCTGACACTCTCTGACCCTCTCTGACCCTCTCTGACACTCTCAGACACTCTCTGACACACTCAGACACTCTCTACCACTCTCATTCACTCTCTGACACTCTCTGATACACTCTAACACTCTCAGACTCTCTCTGACACTCTCTGTCACTCTCTGACTCAATCTGACACTCTCAGACAGTCTCAGACACTCTCTATCACTCTCTGACACTCTCTGACACTCTCTGATACTCTCTGATACTCTCTGACACTCTCTGACACTCTCTATCACTCTCTTACAGTCTCTGACATTCTCAGACACACTCAGACACTCGCTGACACTCAATATCACTCTCTGACACTCTCTGACACTTTCAGACACTCTCTGCCACTCACTATCACTCTCTGACACTCTCTGACACTTTCAGACATTCTCTGCCACTCTCTATCACTCGCTGACACTTTCAGACACTCTCTGCCACTCTTAATCACTCTCTGTCACTCTCTGACACTCTCTGACACTCTCTCACTCTCTGACACTCTCACACTCTCGGACCCTCTCCGACACTATCTATCACTCTGACACTCTCTGACACTCTCTATCACTCTCTGACACTCTCTATCACTCTCTGACCCTCTCTGACACTCTGTGACAATCTCAGACACACTCAGACACACTCAGACACTCTCTGACACTCTCTGACACTCTCTATCACTCTCTGACACTATCTGACACTCTCTATCACTCGCTGACTCTTTCAGACACTCTCTGCCACTCTCTATCACTCTCTGACACTCTCTGACACTCTCACACTCTCTGACACTCTCACACTCTCTGACACTCTCACACTCCCGGACCCTCTCTGACACTCTCTATCACTCTCTGACACTCTCTATCACTCACTGACACTCTCTGACACTCTCTGACACTCTCTGACAATCTCAGGCAGTCTCTGACACTCTCTGACACTTTCAGACACTCTCTGCCACTCTCTATCACTCTCTAACAGTCTCTGACACTTTCACACTCTCTGACAATCTCTGACACTCTCTGACTCAATCTGACACTCTCAGACACTCTCTGTCGCTCTCTGACACTCTCTGACACTCTCTGACACTCTCTGATACACTCTGACACTCTCTGACACTCTCTGACACTCTCTATCACTCTCTGACACTCTCTGTCACTCTCACACTCTCTGACACTCGCACACACTCTCACACACTCTCTGACACTCTCTGACCCACTCTGACACTCTCTGTCACTGTCTGACACTCTTTGACACTCTCACACTCTCTGACACTCTCACTCTCTCTGACACTCTCTGACACTCTCTCACACTCTCTGACACTCTCTCACACTCTCGGACACTCTCTGACCCTCTCTGACACTCTCTGACACTCTCTGACTGTCTCTGTCACTCTCTGACACTCTCTGACACTCTCTTACACTCTCCATCACTCTCTGACACTCTCTGATACACTGTGACACTCTCCGACTCACTCTGACACACTCAGACACTCTCTCCCACACTCTATCACTCTCTCACACTGTCTGACACTCTCTGATACACTCTAAAACTCTCAGACACTCTCTGACACTCTCTATCACTATCTGACACTCGCTGACACTCTCAGACAGTCTCAGACACTCTCTATCACTATCTGACAATCTCTGACACTCCCCGACACTCTCTGATACTCTCTAATACACTCTGACACTCTCTATCTCTCTCTGAAACTCTCTGACAATCTCATGCACACTCAGACACTCTCTGACACTCTCTATCACTCTCTGACACTCTCTATCACTCTCTGACACTCTCTGACACTCTCTGACACTCTCTGACAATCTCAGACAGACTCAGACACTCTCTGAAACTTTCAGACACTCTCTGCCACTCTCTATCACTCTCTGAAACTCTCTGCCACTCTCTGACACTCTCTATCACTATCTGACACTCTCTGACACTCTCTCGACCCTCTCTGACACTCTCTGACACTCTCTGACGCTCCCTGACACTCTCTGAGACTCTCTGACACTCTCTATCACTCTCTGATACTCTCTGACAATCTCAGACACACTCAGACACTCTCTGACACTCTCAATCACTCTCTGACACACTCTGACACTTTCAGACACTCTCTGCCACTCTCTATCACTCTATATCACTCGCTGACACTTTCAGACACTCTCTGCCACTCTCTATCACTCTTGATCACTCTCTGACACTCTCTGACACTCTCTATCACTCTCTGACACTCTCTGACACTTTCAGACACACTCTGCTACTCTCTATCAGTCTCTGACACTCTCCGACACTCTCTGACACTCTCACACTCTCTGACACTCTCTCACACTCTCTGACACACTCTGACACTCTCACACTCTCTGACACTCTCACACTCTCTGACACTCTCTCATACTTTCTGACATTCCCTCACTCTATCTGACACTCTCTGACCCTCTCTGACAATCTCTGACACTCTCCGACAAACTCTATCACTCTCTGACGTTCTCTGACACACTCAGACAATCTCTATCACTCTCTGACACTTTCAGACATTCTCTGCCACTCTCTATCACTCTCTATCACTCTCTGACACTGTCTGACACTCTCAGACACTCTCAGACACTCTCTGACGCTTTCAGACACACTCAGACACTCTCTATCACTCTCTATCACTCTCTGAAACTCTCTGCCACTCTCTGCCACTCTCTATCACTCTCTATCACTCTCTGACACTGTCTGACACTCTCAGACACTCTCAGACACTCTCTGACGCTTTCAGACACACTCAGACACTCTCTATCACTCTCTATCACTCTCTGAAACTCTCTGCCACTCTCTGCCACTCTCTATCACTGTCTGACACTCTCTCTGACCCTCTCTCACACTCTCTGACACTCTCTGACACTCTCTGACCCTCCCTGACACTCTCTGAGACACTCTGAAACTCTCTATCACTCTCTGACACTCTCTGCCAATCTCAGACACACTCAGACACTCTCTGACACTCTCGATCACTCTCTGACACTCTCTGCCACTCTCTGACACTCTCTATCACTCTCTGACACTCTCTGACACTTTCAGTCACTCTCTGCTACTCTCTATCACTCTCTGACACTCTCTGACACTCTCTGACACTCTCTGACACTCTCTGACACTCTCTATCACTCTCTGACACTCTCTGACACTTTCAGTCACTCTCTGCTACTCTCTATCACTCTCTGACACTCTCTGACACTCTCTGACACTCTCACACTCTCTGACACTCTCTCACACTCTCTGACACTCTCACACTCTCTGACACTCTCTGACACTCTCACACTCTCTGACACTCTCTGACACTCTTTCATACTCTCTGACATTCTCTGACCCTCTCTGACAATCTCTGACACTCTCTGACACTTTCAGTCATTCTCTGCCACTCTCTATCACTCTATATCACTCTCTGACACTTTCAGACACTCTCTATCACTCTCTATCACTCTCTGACACTCTCTGACACTCTCTGACACTCTCTATCACTCTCAGACACTCTCTGACACTTTAAGACACTCTCTGCCACTCTCTATCACTCTCTGACACTCTCTGACACTCTCTGACCCTCTCTGACCCTCTCTGACAATCTCAGACACCCTCTGGCACACTCTATCACTCTCTGACACTCTCTATCACTGTGAATCATTCTCAATCACTCTCAATCACTCTCTGACACTCTCTGTCACTCTCTATCACTCTCAGCCACTCTCTATCACTCTCTGACACTCTCTGACATTTTCGGACACTCTGACACTCTTTCACACTCTCTGACACTCTCTGATACTCTTTCACACTCTCTGACACTCTCTGACCCTCTCTGACCCTCTCTGACACTCTCAGACACTCTCTGACACACTCAGACACTCTCTACCACTCTCATTCACTCTCTGACACTCTCTGATACACTCTAACACTCTCAGACTCTCTCTGACACTCTCTGTCACTCTCTGACTCAATCTGACACTCTCAGACAGTCTCAGACACTCTCTATCACTCTCTGACACTCTCTGACACTCTCTGATACTCTCTGATACTCTCTGACACTCTCTGACACTCTCTATCACTCTCTTACAGTCTCTGACATTCTCAGACACACTCAGACACTCGCTGACACTCAATATCACTCTCTGACACTCTCTGACACTTTCAGACACTCTCTGCCACTCACTATCACTCTCTGACACTCTCTGACACTTTCAGACATTCTCTGCCACTCTCTATCACTCGCTGACACTTTCAGACACTCTCTGCCACTCTTAATCACTCTCTATCACTCTCTGACACTCTCTGACACTCTCACACTCTCTGACACTCTCACACTCTCTGACACTCTCACACTCCCGAACCCTCTCTGACACTCTCTATCACTCTCTGACACTCTCTATCACTCACTGACACTCTCTGACACTTTCAGTCACTCTCTGCTACTCTCTATCACTCTCTGACACTCTCTGACACTCTCTGACACTCTCTGACACTCTCTGACACTCTCTATCACTCTCTGACACTCTCTGACACTTTCAGTCACTCTCTGCTACTCTCTATCACTCTCTGACACTCTCTGACACTCTCTGACACTCTCACACTCTCTGACACTCTCTCACACTCTCTGACACTCTCACACTCTCTGACACTCTCTGACACTCTCACACTCTCTGACACTCTCTGACACTCTTTCATACTCTCTGACATTCTCTGACCCTCTCTGACAATCTCTGACACTCTCTGACACTTTCAGTCATTCTCTGCCACTCTCTATCACTCTATATCACTCTCTGACACTTTCAGACACTCTCTATCACTCTCTATCACTCTCTGACACTCTCTGACACTCTCTGACACTCTCTATCACTCTCAGACACTCTCTGACACTTTAAGACACTCTCTGCCACTCTCTATCACTCTCTGACACTCTCTGACACTCTCTGACCCTCTCTGACCCTCTCTGACAATCTCAGACACCCTCTGGCACACTCTATCACTCTCTGACACTCTCTATCACTGTGAATCATTCTCAATCACTCTCAATCACTCTCTGACACTCTCTGTCACTCTCTATCACTCTCAGCCACTCTCTATCACTCTCTGACACTCTCTGACATTTTCGGACACTCTGACACTCTTTCACACTCTCTGACACTCTCTGATACTCTTTCACACTCTCTGACACTCTCTGACCCTCTCTGACCCTCTCTGACACTCTCAGACACTCTCTGACACACTCAGACACTCTCTACCACTCTCATTCACTCTCTGACACTCTCTGATACACTCTAACACTCTCAGACTCTCTCTGACACTCTCTGTCACTCTCTGACTCAATCTGACACTCTCAGACAGTCTCAGACACTCTCTATCACTCTCTGACACTCTCTGACACTCTCTGATACTCTCTGATACTCTCTGACACTCTCTGACACTCTCTATCACTCTCTTACAGTCTCTGACATTCTCAGACACACTCAGACACTCGCTGACACTCAATATCACTCTCTGACACTCTCTGACACTTTCAGACACTCTCTGCCACTCACTATCACTCTCTGACACTCTCTGACACTTTCAGACATTCTCTGCCACTCTCTATCACTCGCTGACACTTTCAGACACTCTCTGCCACTCTTAATCACTCTCTATCACTCTCTGACACTCTCTGACACTCTCACACTCTCTGACACTCTCACACTCTCTGACACTCTCACACTCCCGAACCCTCTCTGACACTCTCTATCACTCTCTGACACTCTCTATCACTCACTGACACTCTCTGACACTCTCTGACACTCTCTGACAATCTCAGACACTCTCTGACACTCTCTGACACTTTCAGACACTCTCTGCCACTCTCTATCACTCTCTAACAGTCTCTGACACTTTCACACTCTCTGACAATCTCTGACACTCTCTGACTCAATCTGACACTCTCAGACACTCTCTGTCGCTCTCTGACACTCTCTGACACTCTCTGACACTCTCTGATACACTCTGACACTCTCTGACACTCTCTGACACTCTCTATCACTCTCTGACACTCTCTGTCACTCTCACACTCTCTGACACTCGCACACACTCTCACACACTCTCTGACACTCTCTGACCCACTCTGACACTCTCTGTCACTGTCTGACACTCTTTGACACTCTCACACTCTCTGACACTCTCTGACACTCTCTGACACTCTCTATCACTCTCTGACACTCTCTGACACTTTCAGACACTCTCTGCTACTCTCTATCACTCACTGACACTCTCTGAAACTCTCTGACACTCTCACACTCTCTGACACTCTCTCACACTCTCTGACACTCTCTTTCACGTTCTGTCCCTCTCTGACACTCTCTGACACTATCTGACACTCTCTGACACTCTCACACTCACTGACACTCTCACACTCTCTGACACTCTCTGACACTCTCTGACACTCTCTCATACTCTCTGACATTCTCTCACACTCTCTGACACTCTCTGACCCTCACTGACAATCTCAGACACTCTCTGACAAACTATATCACTCTCTGACACACTCTGACACTTTCAGACACGCTCTGCCACTCTCTATCACTCTATATCACTCTCTGACACTTTCAGACACTCTCTATCACTCTCTATCACTCTCTGACACTCTCTGAAACTCTGACACTCTCTATCACTCTCAGACACTCTCTGACACTTTCAGACACTCTCTGCCACTCTCTGTCAGTCTCTGACACTCTCTGACACTCTCTGACACTCTCACACTCTCTGCCACTCTCTGACACTCATTCACACTCTCTGACCCTCTCTGACACTCTCAGACACTCTCTGGCACACTCTATCACTCTCTGACACTCTCTATCAGTGTGAATCATTCTCAATCACTCTCAATCACTCGCTGACACTCTCTGACACTCGCACACTCTCTGACACTCTCTGACACTCTTTCACACTCTCTGACACTCTCTGACACTCTTTCACACTCTCAAACACTCTCTGGCACATTCTATCACTCTGACACTCTCTATCACTCTCTGACACTCTCTGATACACTCTGGCACTCTCAGACACTCTCTGACACTCTCTATCACTCTCTGACACTCTCTGATACACTCTGACACTCTCAGACACTCTCTGACACACTCAGACACTCTCTACCGCTCTCATTCACTCTCTGACACTCTCTGATACACTCTAACACTCTCAGACTCTCTCTGACACTCTCTGTCACTCTCTGACTCAATCTGACACTCTCAGACAGTCTCAGACACTCTCTATCACTCTCTGACACTCTCTGACACTCTCTGATACTCTCTGATACTCTCTGACACTCTCTGACACTCTCTATCACTCTCTTACAGTCTCTGACATTCTCAGACACACTCAGACACTCGCTGACACTCAATATCACTCTCTGACACTCTCTGACACTTTCAGACACTCTCTGCCACTCACTATCACTCTCTGACACTCTCTGACACTTTCAGACACTCTCTGCCACTCACTATCACTCTCTGACACTCTCTGACACTTTCAGACATTCTCTGCCACTCTCTATCACTCGCTGACACTTTCAGACACTCTCTGCCACTCTTAATCACTCTCTGTCACTCTCTGACACTCTCTCACTCTCTGACACTCTCACACTCTCGGACCCTCTCTGACACTATCTATCACTCTGACACTCTCTGACACTCTCTATCACTCTCTGACACTCTCTATCACTCTCTGACCCTCTCTGACACTCTGTGACAATCTCAGACACACTCAGACACACTCAGACACTCTCTGACACTCTCTGACACTCTCTGACACTCTCTATCACTCTCTGACACTATCTGACACTCTCTATCACTCGCTGACTCTTTCAGACACTCTCTGCCACTCTCTATCACTCTCTGACACTCTCTGACACTCTCACACTCTCTGCCAATCTCACACTCTCTGACACTCTCACACTCCCGGACCCTCTCTGACACTCTCTATCACTCTCTGACACTCTCTATCTCTCACTGACACTCTCTGACACTCTCTGACACTCTCTGACAATCTCAGACACTCTCTGACACTCTCTGACACTTTCAGACACTCTCTGCCACTCTCTATCACTCTCTAACAGTCTCTGACACTTTCACACTCTCTGACAATCTCTGACACTCTCTGACTCAATCTGACACTCTCAGACACTCTCTGTCGCTCTCTGACACTCTCTGACACTCTCTGACACTCTCTGATACACTCTGACACTCTCTGACACTCTCTGACACTCTCTATCACTCTCTGACACTCTCTGTCACTCTCACACTCTCTGACACTCGCACACACTCTCACACACTCTCTGACACTCTCTGACCCACTCTGACACTCTCTGTCAATGTCTGACACTCTTTGACACTCTCACACTCTCTGACACTCTCACTCTCTCTGACACTCTCTGACACTCTCTCACACTCTCTGACACTCTCTCACACTCTCTCACACTCTCGGACACTCTCTGACCCTCTCTGACACTCTCTGACACTCTCTGACTCTCTCTGTCACTCTCTGACACTCTCTGACACTCTCTTACACTCTCCATCACTCTCTGACACTCTCTGATACACTGTGACACTCTCCGACACACTCTGACACACTCAGACACTCTCTCCCACACTCTATCACTCTCTCACACTGTCTGACACTCTCTGATACACTCTAAAACTCTCAGACACTCTCTGACACTCTCTATCACTATCTGACACTCGCTGACACTCTCAGACAGTCTCAGACACTCTCTATCACTATCTGACAATCTCTGACACTCCCCGACACTCTCTGATACTCTCTAATACCATCTGACACTCTCTATCTCTCTCTGAAACTCTCTGACAATCTCATGCACACTCAGACACTCTCTGACACTCTCTATCACTCTCTGACACTCTCTATCACTCTCTGACACTCTCTGACACTCTCTGACACCCTCTGACAATCTCAGACAGACTCAGACACTCTCTGACACTTTCAGACACTCTCTGCCACTCTCTATCACTCTCTGAAACTCTCTGCCACTCTCTATCACTATCTGACACTCTCTGACACTCTCTCTGACCCTCTCTGACACTCTCTGACACTCTCTGACGCTCCCTGACACTCTCTGAGACTCTCTGACACTCTCTATCACTCTCTGATACTCTCTGACAATCTCAGACACACTCAGACACTCTCTGACACTCTCGATCACTCTCTGACACACTCTGACACTTTCAGACACTCTCTGCCACTCTCTATCACTCTATATCACTCGCTGACACTTTCAGACACTCTCTGCCACTCTCTATCACTCTTGATCACTCTCTGACACTCTCTGACACTCTCTATCACTCTCTGACACTCTCTGACACTTTCAGACACTCTCTGCTACTCTCTATCAGTCTCTGACACTCTCCGACACTCTCTGACACTCTCACACTCTCTGACACTCTCTCACACTCTCTGACACACTCAGACAATCTCTATCACTCTCTGACACTTTCAGACATTCTCTGCCACTCTCTATCACTCTCTATCACTCTCTGACACTGTCTGACACTCTCAGACACTCTCAGACACTCTCTGACGCTTTCAGACACACTCAGACACTCTCTATCACTCTCTATCACTCTCTGAAACTCTCTGCCACTCTCTGCCACGCTCTATCACTCTCTATCACTCTCTGACACTGTCTGACACTCTCAGACACTCTCAGACACTCTCTGACGCTTTCAGACACACTCAGACACTCTCTATCACTCTCTATCACTCTCTGAAACTCTCTGCCACTCTCTGCCACTCTCTATCACTGTCTGACACTCTCTCTGACCCTCTCTGACACTCTCTGACACTCTCTGACACTCTCTGACCCTCCCTGACACTCTCTGAGACACTCTGAAACTCTCTATCACTCTCTGACACTCTCTGCCAATCTCAGACACACTCAGACACTCTCTGACACTCTCGATCACTCTCTGACACTCTCTATCACTCTCTGACACTCTCTGACACTTTCAGTCACTCTCTGCTACTCTCTATCACTCTCTGACACTCTCTGACACTCTCTGACACTCTCTGACACTCTCTATCACTCTCTGACACTCTCTGACACTTTCAGTCACTCTCTGCTACTCTCTATCACTCTCTGACACTCTCTGACACTCTCTGACACTCTCACACTCTCTGACACTCTCTCACACTCTCTGACACCCTCTGACACACTCTGTCCCTCTCTGACACTCTCTGACACTATCTGACACTCTCACACTCTCTGACACTCTCTGACACTCTTTCATACTCTCTGACATTCTCTGACCCTCTCTGACAATCTCTGACACTCTCTGACACTTTCAGTCATTCTCTGCCACGCTCTATCACTCTATATCACTCTCTGACACTTTCAGACACTCTCTATCACTCTCTGTCACTCTCTGACACTCTCTGACACTCTCTGACACTCTCCATCACTCTCAGACACTCTCTGACACTTTAAGACACTCTCTGCCACTCTCTATCACTCTCTGACACTCTCTGACACTCTCTGACCCTCTCTGACCCTCTCTGACAATCTCAGACACCCTCTGGCACACTCTATCACTCTCTGACACTCTCTATCACTGTGAATCATTCTCAATCACTCTCAATCACTCTCTGACACTCTCTGTCACTCTCTATCACTCTCAGCCACTCTCTATCACTCTCTGACACTCTCTGACATTTTCGGACACTCTCTGACACTCTTTCACACTCTCTGACACTCTCTGATACTCTTTCACACTCTCTGACACTCTCTGACCCTCTCTGACCCTCTCTGACACTCTCAGACTCTCTCTGGCACACTCTATCACTCTCTGACACTCTCTATCACTCTCTATCACTCTCTGATACACTCTGGCACTCTCTATCACTCTCTGACACTCTCTATCACTCTTTGACACTTTCAGACACTCTCTATCACTCTCTATCAATCTCTATCACTCTCTTACACTCTCTGACACTCTCTGACACTCTCTATCACTCTCTATCACTCTCTGATACACTCTGGCACTCTCTATCACTCTCTGACACTCTCTGATACACTCTGACACTCTCACACTCTCTGACACTCTCACTCACTCTGACATTCTCTGACACTCTCTCACTCTCTCTGACATTCTCTCACACTCTCTGACACTCTCTGACCCTCTCTGACAATGTCTGACACTTTTTGACAAACTCTATCACTCTCTGACAATCTCTGACACTCTCTGACACACTCAGACACTCTCTATCACTCTCTGACACTTTCAGACACTCTCTTTCACTCTCTATCACTCTCTATCACTCTCTATCACTCTCTATCACTCTCTTACACTCTCTGACACTCTCTGACACTCTCTATCACTCTCTATCACTCTCAGACACTCTCTGACACTTTCAGACACTCTCTGACACTCTCTGACACTCTCTGACACTCGCACACTCTCTGACCCTCTCTGACACTCTTTCACACTCTCTGAACCTCTCTGACCCTCTCTGACACTCTCAGACACTCTCTGGCACACTCTATCACTCTCTGACACTCTCTATCACAGTCAATCATTCTCAATCACTCTCAATCACTCTCTGAACCTCTCTGACACTCTCTGGCACTTTCAGATACTCTCAGACACACTCAGACGCTCTCTCTCACTCTCTATCACTCTCTGACACTATCTGATACACTCGGACACTCTCAGACACTCTCTGACACTCTCTATCACTCTCTGACTCAATCTGACACTCTCAGACACTCTCTGTCGCTCTCTGACACTCTCTGACACTCTCTGATACACTCTGACACTCTCTGACACTCTCTATCACTCTCTGACACTCTCTGACATTCTCAGACACAATCAGACACTCTCTGACACTCTCTATCACTCTCTGACACACTCTAACACTCTCTGACCCTCTCTATAACTCTCTGACCCTCTCTGGCACTCTCAGACCCACGCAGACACTCGCTGACACTCACGATCACTCTCTGACACTCTCTGACACTCTCTGACCCTCTCTGACCCTCTCTGACAATCTCAGACACCCTCTGGCACACTCTATCACTCTCTGACACTCTCTATCACTGTGAATCATTCTCAATCACTCTCAATCACTCTCTGACACTCTCTGTCACTCTCTATCACTCTCAGCCACTCTCTATCACTCTCTGACACTCTCTGACATTTTCGGACACTCTCTGACACTCTTTCACACTCTCTGACACTCTCTGATACTCTTTCACACTCTCTGACACTCTCTGACCCTCTCTGACCCTCTCTGACACTCTCAGACTCTCTCTGGCACACTCTATCACTCTCTGACACTCTCTATCACTCTCTATCACTCTCTGATACACTCTGGCACTCTCTATCCCTCTCTGACACTCTCTGATACACTCTGACACTCTCACACTCTCTGACACTCTCACTCACTCTGACACTCTCTGACACTCTCTCACTCTCTCTGACATTCTCTCACACTCTCTGCCACTCTCTGACCCTCTCTGACAATGTCTGACACTTTCTGACAAACTCTATCACTCTCTGACAATCTCTGACACTCTCTGACACACTCAGACACTCTCTATCACTCTCTGACACTTTCAGACACTCTCTATCACTCTCTATCACTCTCTATCACTCTCTTACACTCTCTGACACTCTCTGACACTCTCTATCACTCTCTATCACTCTCTGATACACTCTGGCACGCTCTATCACTCTCTGACACTCTCTGATACACTCTGACACTCTCACACTCTCTGACACTCTCACTCACTCTGACACTCTCTGACACTCTCTCACTCTCTCTGACATTCTCTCACACTCTCTGACACTCTCTGACCCTCTCTGACAATGTCTGACACTTTTTGACAAACTCTATCACTCTCTGACAATCTCTGACACTCTCTGACACACTCAGACACTCTCTATCACTCTCTGACACTTTCAGACACTCTCTTTCACTCTCTATCACTCTCTATCACTCTCTATCACTCTCTATCACTCTCTTACACTCTCTGACACTCTCTGACACTCTCTATCACTCTCTATCACTCTCAGACACTCTCTGACACTTTCAGACACTCTCTGACACTCTCTGACACTCTCTGACACTCGCACACTCTCTGACCCTCTCTGACACTCTTTCACACTCTCTGAACCTCTCTGACCCTCTCTGACACTCTCAGACACTCTCTGGCACACTCTATCACTCTCTGACACTCTCTATCACTGTCAATCATTCTCAATCACTCTCAATCACTCTCTGAACCTCTCTGACACTCTCTGGCACTTTCAGATACTCTCAGACACACTCAGACGCTCTCTCTCACTCTCTATCACTCTCTGACACTCTCTGATACACTCGGACACACTCAGACACTCTCTGACACTCTCTATCACTCTCTGACTCAATCTGACACTCTCAGACACTCTCTGTCGCTCTCTGACACTCTCTGACACTCTCTGACACTCTCTGATACACTCTGACACTCTCTGACACTCTCTATCACTCTCTGACACTCTCTGACATTCTCAGACACAATCAGACACTCTCTGACACTCTCTATCACTCTCTGACACTCTCTGACACTTTCAGACACTCTCTGCCACTCTCTATCACTGTCTGACACACTCTAACACTCTCTGACCCTCTCTATAACTCTCTGACCCTCTCTGGCACTCTCAGACCCACGCAGACACTCGCTGACACTCACGATCACTCTCTGACACTCTCTGACACTTTCAGACATTATCTGCCACTCTCTATTACTCTCTATCACTCGCTGACACTTTCAGACACTCTCTGCCACTCTCTATCACTCTCTGTCACTCTCTGACACTCTCTGACACTCGCACACTCTCTGACCCTCTCTGACACTCTTTCACACTCTCTGACAGTCTCTGACACTCTCTGAACCTCTCTGACCCTCTCTGTCACTCTCTATCACTCTCAGACACTCTCTGACACTTTCAGACACTCTCTGACACTCTCTGACACTCTCTGACACTGTCTATCACTCTCTGACACTCTCTCACACTCTCTTACGCTCTCCATAACTCTCTGACACTCTCTGCCACTCTCTGACCCTCTCTGACAATGTCTGACACTTTCTGACAAACTCTATCACTCTCTGACAATCTCTGACACTCTCTGACACACTCAGACACTCTCTATCACTCTCTGACACTTTCAGACACTCTCTATCACTCTCTATCACTCTCTATCACTCTCTGACACTCTCTGACACGCTCTGACACTCTCAGACACTATCAGACACTCTCTATCACTCTCTGACACTTTCAGACACTCTCTATCACTCTCTATCACTCTCTATCACTCTCTGACACTCTCTGACACGCTCTGACACTCTCAGACACTATCAGACACTCTCTATCACTCTCCGACACTCTCTGACACTCTCAGACACTCTCAGACACTCTCTATCACTCTCTATCACTCGCTGACACTCTCTGAAACTCTCTGACTCTCTCAGACACTCTCTGACACTCTCAGACTCTCTTTATCTCTCTCTGACACTCTCTGACAATCCCTTTTACTCTCTATCACTCTCTGACACTCACTGACACTCTCTGACACTCTCTATCACTCTCTGACACTCTCTGACACTCTCTGACACTCTCTTTCACTCTCTGACACTTTCTGACACACTCTGACACTCGCAGACCCTCTCTATCACTCTCTGACACTCTCTGACACTCTCTATCTCTCTCTGACACTCTCAGACACTCTCAGACACTCTCTATCACTGCCCATCACTCTCTGACACTCTCTGAATCTCTCTGACAGTCTCAGACACTCTCTGACACTCTCAGACACTCTCTATCACTCTCTATCACTCTCTGACACACTGTGACACTCTCTGTCACTCTCGGACACTCTCTGACTCTCTCTATTACTCTCTATCACTCTCTGACACTCTCTGACACACTCAGACACGCTGTGACGCACTCTGACACTCTCTATCTCTCTATGACACTTTCTGACGCTCTCAATCACTCTCTATCACTCTGTGACACTCTCGATCACTCTCTGACACTCTCTGACACTGTCTGACACTCTCTATCACTCTCTGACACTCTCTTTCACCCTCTGACACTCTCAGACACTCTCTATCACTCTCTGACACTCTCTGAATCTCTCTATCACTCTCTATCACTCTCTGTCACTCTCTGACACTCTCTGACACGCTCTGACACTCTCAGACACTATCAGACACTCTCTATCACTCTCCGACACACTCTGACACTCTCAGACACTCTCTTTCACTCTCTATCACTCTCTGACACTCACTGACACTCTCTGACACTCTCTATCAATCTCTGAGACTCTCTATCACTCTCTGACACTCTCTATCACTCTCTGACTCTCTCTATCACTCTCTGACAAATTCTGACACAATCTGACAGTCGCAGACCATCTCTATCACTCTCTGACACTCTCTGACACTCTCTATCTCTCTCTGACACTCTCTGACACTCTCAGACACTCTCTATCACTGCCCATCACTCTCTGACACTCTCTATCACTGCCCATCACTCTATGACACTCTCTGAATCTCTCTGACAGTCTCAGACACTCTCTGACACTCTCAGACACTCTCTATCACTTTCTATCACTCTCTGATACACTGTGACACTCTCTGTCACTCTCGGACACTCTCTGACACTCTCTATCACTCTCTATCACTCTCTGACACTCTCTGACACACTCAGACACTCTGTGACACACTCTGACACTCTCTATCACTCTATGACACTCTCTGACGCTCTCAATCACTCTCTATCACTCTGTGACACTCTCGATCACTCTCTGACACTCTCTGACACTGTCTGACACTCTCTATCACTCTCTATCACTCTCTGTCACTCTCTGTCACTCTCTGACACTCTCTGACACTCTCTGACACTCTCAGACACTCTCTTTCACTCTCCATCACTCTCTGACACTCTCTGACACTCTCAGACACTCTCTATCACTGTCTATCACTCTCTGACACTCTCTGAATCTCTCTGACAGTCTCAGACGCACTCTGACACTCTCAGACACTCTCTATCACTCTGTATCACTCTCTGACACACTCTGACACTCTCTATCACTCTCTGACAATCTCTATCACTCTCTATCACTCTCTGACACACTCAGACAATCTGTGACACTCTCTGACTCTCTCTGACACACTCAGAAACTCTCTATCACTCTCTGACACTCTCTTTCACTCTGTATCACACTCTGACACTCACTGGCACTCTCAGACACTCTCTATCACTCTCTGACAATCTCTGACACTCTCTATCACTCTCTGACACTCTCTGACACGCTCTGACACTCTCAGACACTATCAGACACTCTCTATCACTCTCCGACACTCTCTGACACTCTCAGACACTCTCAGACACTCTCTATCACTCTCTATCACTCGCTGACACTCTCTGAAACTCTCTGACTCTCTCAGACACTCTCTGACATTCTCAGACTCTCTCTATCTCTCTCTGACACTCTCTCACAATCCCTTTTACTCTCTATCACTCTCTGACACTCACTGACACTCTCTGACACTCTCTATCACTCTCTGACACTCTCTGACACTCTCTGACACTCTCTATCACTCTCTGACACTTTCTGACACACTCTGACACTCGCAGACCCTCTCTATCACTCTCTGACACTCTCTGACACTCTCTATCACTCTCTATCACTCTCTGACACTCTCTGACACTCTCTGACACTCTCAGACACTCTCCATCACTCTCTGACACTCTCTGACTGTCTCAGACACTCTCTGACACTCTCAGACACTCTCTATCACTCGCTATCACTCTCTGACACACTGTGACACTCTCTATCACTCTCGGACACTCTCTGACACTCTCTGACACTCTCTATCACTCTCTATCACTCTCTGACACTCTCTGACACTCTCTGACACTCTCAGACACTCTCCATCACTCTCTGACACTCTCTGACAGTCTCAGACACTCTCTGACACTCTCAGACACTCTCTATCACTCGCTATCACTCTCTGACACACTGTGACACTCTCTATCACTCTCGGACACTCTCTGACACTCTCTATCACTCTCTATCACTCTCTGACACTCTCTGACACACTCAGACACTCTGTGACGCACTCTGACACTCTCTATCACTCTCTGACACTCTCGATCACTCTCTGACACTCTCTGACACTCTCTATCACTCTCTATCACTCTCTGTCACTCTCTGACACTCTCTGATATTCTCTGACACTCTCAGACTCTCTATCACTCTCTATCACTCTCTGACTCTCTCTGACACTCTCAGACACTCTCAGACACTCTCTATCACTCTCTATCACTCTCTGACACTCTCTGAATCTCTCTGACAGTCTCAGACACTCACTGACACTCTATATCACTCTCCATCACTCTCTATCACTCTCTGCACTCTCTGACACTCTCTGAGACTCTCAGACACTCTCTATCACTCTCTATCACTCTCTGACACACTGTGACACTCTCTATCACTCTCGGACACTCTCTGACACTCTCTATCACTCTCTATCACTCTCTGACACTCTCTGACACACTCAGACACTCTGTGACGCACTCTGACACTCTCTATCACTCTCTGACACTCTCGATCACTCTCTGACACTCTCTGACACTCTCTATCAATCTCTGACACTCTCTGTCACTCTCTGACACTCTCTGACACTTTCTGACACTCTCAGACACTCTCTATCACTCTCGGACACTCTCGATCACTCTCTGACACTCTCTGACACTCTCTATCAATCTCTGACACTCTCTGTCACTCTCTGACACTCTCTGACACTTTCTGACACTCTCAGACACTCTCTATCACTCTCGGACACTCTCTGACACTCTTAGACACTCTCTATCACTCTCAGACACTCTCTGACACACTCAGACACTCTGTGACGCACTCTGACACTCTCTATCACTCTCTGACACTCTCGATCACTCTCTGACACTCTCTGACACTGTCTGACACTCTATCACTCTCTCTCACTCTCTATCACTCTCTGTCACTCTCTGACACTCTCTGATACTCTCTGACACTCTCAGACACTCTCTATCACTCTCTGACACTCTCTGACACTCTCAGACACTCTCGGACACTCTCTACCACTCTCTATCACTCTCCGAGACTCTCTGAATCTCTCTGACAGTCTCAGACACTCTCTGACACTCTCCATCACTCTCTAGCACTCTCTATCACTCTCTGACACACTGTGACACTCTCTATCACTCTCGGACACTCTCTGACACTCTCTATCACTCTCTATCACTCTCTGACACTCTCTGACACACTCAGACACTCTGTGACGCACTCTGACACTCTCTATCACTCTCTGACACTCTCGATCAGTCTCTGACACTCTCTGACACTCTCTGGCACTCTCTGACACACTCTGACACTCTCTGACAGTCTCTGACACTCTCTGTCACTCTCTGACACTCTCTGACACTTTCTGACACTCTCAGACACTCTCTATCACTCTCTGTCACTCTCTGACACTCTCTGACACTCTCTGACACTCTCAGACACTCTCAGACACTCTCTGTCACTCTCTGACAGTCTCTGAATCTCGCTGACGGTCTCAGACACTCTCTGACACTCTCAGACACTCTCTATCACTCTCTATCACTCTCTGACACACTCTGACACTCTCTATCACTCTCGGACACTCTCTGACACTCTCTATCACTCTCTATCACTCTCTATCACTCTCTGACACTCTCTGACAAACTCAGACACTCTGTGACACTCTCTGACACTCTCAGACACTCTCTATCACTGTCTATCACTCTCTGACACTCTCTGACACACTCAGACAGTCTGTGACACTCTCTGACACTCTCAGACACTCTCTATCACTGTCTATCACTCTCTGACACTCTCTGAATCTCTCTGACAGTCTCAGACACACTCTGACACTCTCTATCACTCTCGGACACTCTCTGACAATCTCTATCACTCTCTATCACTCTCTGACACACTCAGACAATCTGTGACACTCTCTGACACTCTCTGACACTCTCAGAAACTCTCTATCACTCTCTGACACTGTCTTTCACTCTGTATCACACTCTGACACTCACTGACACTCACTGACACTCTCAGACACTCTCTATCACTCTCTGACACTCTCTGACACTCTCTATCACTCTCTGACACTCTCTGACACGCTCTGACACTCTCAGACACTATCAGACACTCTCTATCACTCTCCGACACTCTCTGACACTCTCAGACACTCTCAGACACTCTCTATCACTCTCTATCACTCGCTGACACTCTCTGAAACTCTCTGACTCTCTCAGACACTCTCAGACTCTCTCTATCTCTCTCTGACACTCTCTGACAATCCCTTTCACTCTCTATCACTCTCTGACACACACTGAAACTCTCTGACACTCTCTATCACTCTCTATCACTCTCTGACACTCTCTGACACTCTCTGACACTCTCTATCACTCTCTGACACTTTCTGACACACTCTGACACTCGCAGACCCTCTCTATCACTCTCTGACACTTCTGACACTCTCTATCACTCTCTATCACTCTCTGACACTCTCTGACAATCTCAGACACTCTCCATCACTCTCTGACACTCTCTGACACTCTCAGACACTCTCAATCACTCTCTGACACTCTCTGACAGTCTCAGACACTCTCTGACACTCTCTGACACTCTCAGACACTCTCTATCACTCGCTATCACTCTCTGACACACTGTGACACTCTCTGCCACTCTCGGACACTCTCTGACACTCTCTATCACTCTCTATCACTCTCTGACACTCTCTGACACACTCAGACACTCTGTGACACACTCTGACACTCTCTATCACTATCTGACACTCTCGATCACTCTCTGACACTCTCTGACACTCTCTGACACTCTCTGATTTTCTCTGACACTCTCAGACACTCTCTATCACTCTCTATCACTCTCTATCACTCTCTATCACTCTCTGACACTCTCTGACACTCTCTGACACTCTCTGACACTCTCTGAATCTCTCTGACAGTCTCAGACACTCTCTGACACTCTCTATCACTCTCTGTCACTCACTGACACTCTCTGACACTCTCTGACATTCTCTATCACTCTCTATCACTCTCTGACACTCTCTGACACACTCAGACACTCTGTGACGTACTCTGACACTCTCTATCACACTCTGACACTCTCGATCACTCTCTGACACTCTCGATCACTCTCTGACACTCTCTGACACTCTCTGACACTCTCGATCACTCTCTGACACTCTCTGACACTCTCTGACACTCTCTGACACTCTCTATCACTCTCTATCACTCTCTGTCACTCTCTGACACTCTCTGATATTCTCTGACACTCTCAGACTCTCTATCACTCTCTATCACTCTCTGACTCTCTCTGACACTCTCAGACACTCTCAGACACTCGCTGACACTCACGATCACTCTCTGACACTCTCTGACACTCTCTGACCCTCTCTGACCCTCTCTGACAATCTCAGACACCCTCTGGCACACTCTATCACTCTCTGACACTCTCTATCACTGTGAATCATTCTCAATCACTCTCAATCACTCTCTGACACTCTCTGTCACTCTCTATCACTCTCAGCCACTCTCTATCACTCTCTGACACTCTCTGACATTTTCGGACACTCTCTGACACTCTTTCACACTCTCTGACACTCTCTGATACTCTTTCACACTCTCTGACACTCTCTGACCCTCTCTGACCCTCTCTGACACTCTCAGACTCTCTCTGGCACACTCTATCACTCTCTGACACTCTCTATCACTCTCTATCACTCTCTGATACACTCTGGCACTCTCTATCCCTCTCTGACACTCTCTGATACACTCTGACACTCTCACACTCTCTGACACTCTCACTCACTCTGACACTCTCTGACACTCTCTCACTCTCTCTGACATTCTCTCACACTCTCTGCCACTCTCTGACCCTCTCTGACAATGTCTGACACTTTCTGACAAACTCTATCACTCTCTGACAATCTCTGACACTCTCTGACACACTCAGACACTCTCTATCACTCTCTGACACTTTCAGACACTCTCTATCACTCTCTATCACTCTCTATCACTCTCTTACACTCTCTGACACTCTCTGACACTCTCTATCACTCTCTATCACTCTCTGATACACTCTGGCACGCTCTATCACTCTCTGACACTCTCTGATACACTCTGACAATCTCACACTCTCTGACACTCTCACTCACTCTGACACTCTCTGACACTCTCTCACTCTCTCTGACATTCTCTCACACTCTCTGACACTCTCTGACCCTCTCTGACAATGTCTGACACTTTTTGACAAACTCTATCACTCTCTGACAATCTCTGACACTCTCTGACACACTCAGACACTCTCTATCACTCTCTGACACTTTCAGACACTCTCTTTCACTCTCTATCACTCTCTATCACTCTCTATCACTCTCTATCACTCTCTTACACTCTCTGACACTCTCTGACACTCTCTATCACTCTCTATCACTCTCAGACACTCTCTGACACTTTCAGACACTCTCTGACACTCTCTGACACTCTCTGACACTCGCACACTCTCTGACCCTCTCTGACACTCTTTCACACTCTCTGAACCTCTCTGACCCTCTCTGACACTCTCAGACACTCTCTGGCACACTCTATCACTCTCTGACACTCTCTATCACTGTCAATCATTCTCAATCACTCTCAATCACTCTCTGAACCTCTCTGACACTCTCTGGCACTTTCAGATACTCTCAGACACACTCAGACGCTCTCTCTCACTCTCTATCACTCTCTGACACTCTCTGATACACTCGGACACCCTCAGACACTCTCTGACACTCTCTATCACTCTCTGACTCAATCTGACACTCTCAGACACTCTCTGTCGCTCTCTGACACTCTCTGACACTCTCTGACACTCTCTGATACACTCTGACACTCTCTGACACTCTCTATCACTCTCTGACACTCTCTGACATTCTCAGACACAATCAGACACTCTCTGACACTCTCTATCACTCTCTGACACTCTCTGACACTTTCAGACACTCTCTGCCACTCTCTATCACTGTCTGACACACTCTAACACTCTCTGACCCTCTCTATAACTCTCTGACCCTCTCTGGCACTCTCAGACCCACGCAGACACTCGCTGACACTCACGATCACTCTCTGACACTCTCTGACACTTTCAGACATTATCTGCCACTCTCTATTACTCTCTATCACTCGCTGACACTTTCAGACACTCTCTGCCACTCTCTATCACTCTCTGTCACTCTCTGACACTCTCTGACACTCGCACACTTTCTGACCCTCTCTGACACTCTTTCACACTCTCTGACAGTCTCTGACACTCTCTGAACCTCTCTGACCCTCTCTGTCACTCTCTATCACTCTCAGACACTCTCTGACACTTTCAGACACTCTCTGACACTCTCTGACACTCTCTGACACTGTCTATCACTCTCTGACACTCTCTCACACTCTCTTACGCTCTCCATAACTCTCTGACACTCTCTGCCACTCTCTGACCCTCTCTGACAATGTCTGACACTTTCTGACAAACTCTATCACTCTCTGACAATCTCTGACACTCTCTGACACACTCAGACACTCTCTATCACTCTCTGACACTTTCAGACACTCTCTATCACTCTCTATCACTCTCTATCGCTCTCTGACACTCTCTGACACGCTCTGACACTCTCAGACACTATCAGACACTCTCTATCACTCTCCGACACTCTCTGACACTCTCAGACACTCTCAGACACTCTCTATCACTCTCTATCACTCGCTGACACTCTCTGAAACTCTCTGACTCTCTCAGACACTCTCTGACACTCTCAGACTCTCTTTATCTCTCTCTGACACTCTCTGACAATCCCTTTTACTCTCTATCACTCTCTGACACTCACTGACACTCTCTGACACTCTCTATCACTCTCTGACACTCTCTGACACTCTCTGACACTCTCTTTCACTCTCTGACACTTTCTGACACACTCTGACACTCGCAGACCCTCTCTATCACTCTCTGACACTCTCTGACACTCTCTATCTCTCTCTGACACTCTCAGACACTCTCAGACACTCTCTATCACTGCCCATCACTCTCTGACACTCTCTGAATCTCTCTGACAGTCTCAGACACTCTCTGACACTCTCAGACACTCTCTATCACTCTCTATCACTCTCTGACACACTGTGACACTCTCTGTCACTCTCGGACACTCTCTGACTCTCTCTATTACTCTCTATCACTCTCTGACACTCTCTGACACACTCAGACACGCTGTGACGCACTCTGACACTCTCTATCTCTCTATGACACTTTCTGACGCTCTCAATCACTCTCTATCACTCTGTGACACTCTCGATCACTCTCTGACACTCTCTGACACTGTCTGACACTCTCTATCACTCTCTGACACTCTCTTTCACCCTCTGACACTCTCAGACACTCTCTATCACTCTCTGACACTCTCTGAATCTCTCTATCACTCTCTATCACTCTCTGTCACTCTCTGACACTCTCTGACACGCTCTGACACTCTCAGACACTATCAGACACTCTCTATCACTCTCCGACACACTCTGACACTCTCAGACACTCTCTTTCACTCTCTATCACTCTCTGACACTCACTGACACTCTCTGACACTCTCTATCAATCTCTGAGACTCTCTATCACTCTCTGACACTCTCTATCACTCTCTGACTCTCTCTATCACTCTCTGACAAATTCTGACACAATCTGACAGTCGCAGACCATCTCTATCACTCTCTGACACTCTCTGACACTCTCTATCTCTCTCTGACACTCTCTGACACTCTCAGACACTCTCTATCACTGCCCATCACTCTCTGACACTCTCTATCACTGCCCATCACTCTATGACACTCTCTGAATCTCTCTGACAGTCTCAGACACTCTCTGACACTCTCAGACACTCTCTATCACTTTCTATCACTCTCTGATACACTGTGACACTCTCTGTCACTCTCGGACACTCTCTGACACTCTCTATCACTCTCTATCACTCTCTGACACTCTCTGACACACTCAGACACTCTGTGACACACTCTGACACTCTCTATCACTCTATGACACTCTCTGACGCTCTCAATCACTCTCTATCACTCTGTGACACTCTCGATCACTCTCTGACACTCTCTGACACTGTCTGACACTCTCTATCACTCTCTATCACTCTCTGTCACTCTCTGTCACTCTCTGACACTCTCTGACACTCTCTGACACTCTCAGACACTCTCTTTCACTCTCCATCACTCTCTGACACTCTCTGACACTCTCAGACACTCTCTATCACTGTCTATCACTCTCTGACACTCTCTGAATCTCTCTGACAGTCTCAGACGCACTCTGACACTCTCAGACACTCTCTATCACTCTGTATCACTCTCTGACACACTCTGACACTCTCTATCACTCTCTGACAATCTCTATCACTCTCTATCACTCTCTGACACACTCAGACAATCTGTGACACTCTCTGACTCTCTCTGACACACTCAGAAACTCTCTATCACTCTCTGACACTCTCTTTCACTCTGTATCACACTCTGACACTCACTGGCACTCTCAGACACTCTCTATCACTCTCTGACAATCTCTGACACTCTCTATCACTCTCTGACACTCTCTGACACGCTCTGACACTCTCAGACACTATCAGACACTCTCTATCACTCTCCGACACTCTCTGACACTCTCAGACACTCTCAGACACTCTCTATCACTCTCTATCACTCGCTGACACTCTCTGAAACTCTCTGACTCTCTCAGACACTCTCTGACATTCTCAGACTCTCTCTATCTCTCTCTGACACTCTCTCACAATCCCTTTTACTCTCTATCACTCTCTGACACTCACTGACACTCTCTGACACTCTCTATCACTCTCTGACACTCTCTGACACTCTCTGACACTCTCTATCACTCTCTGACACTTTCTGACACACTCTGACACTCGCAGACCCTCTCTATCACTCTCTGACACTCTCTGACACTCTCTATCACTCTCTATCACTCTCTGACACTCTCTGACACTCTCTGACACTCTCAGACACTCTCCATCACTCTCTGACACTCTCTGACTGTCTCAGACACTCTCTGACACTCTCAGACACTCTCTATCACTCGCTATCACTCTCTGACACACTGTGACACTCTCTATCACTCTCGGACACTCTCTGACACTCTCTGACACTCTCTATCACTCTCTATCACTCTCTGACACTCTCTGACACTCTCTGACACTCTCAGACACTCTCCATCACTCTCTGACACTCTCTGACAGTCTCAGACACTCTCTGACACTCTCAGACACTCTCTATCACTCGCTATCACTCTCTGACACACTGTGACACTCTCTATCACTCTCGGACACTCTCTGACACTCTCTATCACTCTCTATCACTCTCTGACACTCTCTGACACACTCAGACACTCTGTGACGCACTCTGACACTCTCTATCACTCTCTGACACTCTCGATCACTCTCTGACACTCTCTGACACTGTCTGACACTCTCTATCACTCTCTATCACTCTCTGTCACTCTCTGACACTCTCTGATATTCTCTGACACTCTCAGACTCTCTATCACTCTCTATCACTCTCTGACTCTCTCTGACACTCTCAGACACTCTCAGACACTCTCTATCACTCTCTATCACTCTCTGACACTCTCTGAATCTCTCTGACAGTCTCAGACACTCACTGACACTCTATATCACTCTCCATCACTCTCTATCACTCTCTGCACTCTCTGACACTCTCTGAGACTCTCAGACACTCTCTATCACTCTCTATCACTCTCTGACACACTGTGACACTCTCTATCACTCTCGGACACTCTCTGACACTCTCTATCACTCTCTATCACTCTCTGACACTCTCTGACACACTCAGACACTCTGTGACGCACTCTGACACTCTCTATCACTCTCTGACACTCTCGATCAGTCTCTGACACTCTCTGACACTCTCGATCACTCTCTGACACTCTCTGACACTCTCTATCAATCTCTGACACTCTCTGTCACTCTCTGACACTCTCTGACACTTTCTGACACTCTCAGACACTCTCTATCACTCTCGGACACTCTCGATCACTCTCTGACACTCTCTGACACTCTCTATCAATCTCTGACACTCTCTGTCACTCTCTGACACTCTCTGACACTTTCTGACACTCTCAGACACTCTCTATCACTCTCGGACACTCTCTGACACTCTTAGACACTCTCTATCACTCTCTATCACTCTCAGACACTCTCTGACACACTCAGACACTCTGTGACGCACTCTGACACTCTCTATCACTCTCTGACACTCTCGATCACTCTCTGACACTCTCTGACACTGTCTGACACTCTATCACTCTCTCTCACTCTCTATCACTCTCTGTCACTCTCTGACACTCTCTGATACTCTCTGACACTCTCAGACACTCTCTATCACTCTCTGACACTCTCTGACACTCTCAGACACTCTCAGACACTCTCTACCACTCTCTATCACTCTCCGAGATTCTCTGAATCTCTCTGACAGTCTCAGACACTCTCTGACACTCTCCATCACTCTCTAGCACTCTCTATCACTCTCTGACACACTGTGACACTCTCTATCACTCTCGGACACTCTCTGACACTCTCTATCACTCTCTATCACTCTCTGACACTCTCTGACACACTCAGACACTCTGTGACGCACTCTGACACTCTCTATCACTCTCTGACACTCTCGATCAGTCTCTGACACTCTCTGACACTCTCTGGCACTCTCTGACACACTCTGACACTCTCTGACAGTCTCTGACACTCTCTGTCACTCTCTGACACTCTCTGACACTTTCTGACACTCTCAGACACTCTCTATCACTCTCTGTCACTCTCTGACACTCTCTGACACTCTCTGACACTCTCAGACACTCTCTGTCACTCTCTGACAGTCTCTGAATCTCGCTGACGGTCTCAGACACTCTCTGACACTCTCAGACACTCTCTATCACTCTCTATCACTCTCTGACACACTCTGACACTCTCTATCACTCTCGGACACTCTCTGACACTCTCTATCACTCTCTATCACTCTCTATCACTCTCTGACACTCTCTGACAAACTCAGACACTCTGTGACACTCTCTGACACTCTCAGACACTCTCTATCACTGTCTATCACTCTCTGACACTCTCTGACACACTCAGACAGTCTGTGACACACTCTGACACTCTCAGACACTCTCTATCACTGTCTATCACTCTCTGACACTCTCTGAATCTCTCTGACAGTCTCAGACACACTCTGACACTCTCTATCACTCTCGGACACTCTCAGACAATCTGTGACACTCTCTGACACTCTCTGACACTCTCAGAAACTCTCTATCACTCTCTGACACTCTCTTTCACTCTGTATCACACTCTGACACTCACTGACACTCACTGACACTCTCAGACACTCTCTATCACTCTCTGACACTCTCTGACACTCTCTATCACTCTCTGACACTCTCTGACACGCTCTGACACTCTCAGACACTATCAGACACTCTCTATCACTCTCCGACACTCTCTGACACTCTCAGACACTCTCAGACACTCTCTATCACTCTCTATCACTCGCTGACACTCTCTGAAACTCTCTGAATCTCTCAGACACTCTCAGACTCTCTCTATCTCTCTCTGACACTCTCTGACAATCCCTTTCACTCTCTATCACTCTCTGACACACACTGACACTCTCTGACACTCTCTATCACTCTCTATCACTCTCTGACACTCTCTGACACTCTCTGACACTCTCTATCACTCTCTGACACTTTCTGACACACTCTGACACTCGCAGACCCTCTCTATCACTCTCTGACACTTCTGACACTCTCTATCACTCTCTATCACTCTCTGACACTCTCTGACAATCTCAGACACTCTCCATCACTCTCTGACACTCTCTGACACTCTCAGACACTCTCAATCACTCTCTGACACTCTCTGACAGTCTCAGACACTCTCTGACACTCTCTGACACTCTCAGACACTCTCTATCACTCGCTATCACTCTCTGACACACTGTGACACTCTCTGCCACTCTCGGACACTCTCTGACACTCTCTATCACTCTCTATCACTCTCTGACACTCTCTGACACACTCAGACACTCTGTGACACACTCTGACACTCTCTATCACTATCTGACACTCTCGATCACTCTCTGACACTCTCTGACACTCTCTGACACTCTCTGATATTCTCTGACACTCTCAGACACTCTCTATCACTCTCTATCACTCTCTATCACTCTCTATCACTCTCTATCACTCTCTGACACTCTCTGACACTCTCTGACACTCTCAGACACTCTCTGAATCTCTCTGACAGTCTCAGACACTCTCTGACACTCTCTATCACTCTCTGTCACTCACTGACACTCTCTGACACTCTCTGACATTCTCTATCACTCTCTATCACTCTCTGACACTCTCTGACACACTCAGACACTCTGTGACGTACTCTGACACTCTCTATCACACTCTGACACTCTCGATCACTCTCTGACACTCTCGATCACTCTCTGACACTCTCTGACACTCTCTGACAATCTCGATCTCTCTCTGACACTCTCTGACACTCTCTGACACTCTCGATCACTCTCTGACACTCTCTGACACTCTCTGACACTCTCTATCACTCTCTATCACTCTCTATCACTCTCTGTCACTCTCTGACAATCTCTGATATTCTCTGACACTCTCAGACTCTCTATCACTCTCTATCACTCTCTGACTCTCTCTGACACTCTCAGACACTCTCAGACACTCTCTATCACTCTCTATCACTCTCTGACACTCTCTGAATCTCTCTGACAGTCTCAGACACTCACTGACACTCTATATCACTCTCCATCACTCTCTATCACTCTCTGACACTCTCTGACACTCTCTGAGACTCTCAGACACTCTCTATCACTCTCTATCACTCTCTGACACACTGTGACACTCTCTATCACTCTCGGACACTCTCTGACACTCTATATCACTCTCTATCACTCTCTATCACTCTCTGACACACTCAGACACTCTGTGACGCACTCTGACACTCTCTATCTATCTCTGACACTCTCTGTCACTCTCTGACACTCTCTGACACTTTCTGACACTCTCAGACACTCTCTATCACTCTCGGACACTCTCTGACACTCTTAGACACTCTCTATCACTCTCAGACACTCTCTGACACAGTCAGACACTCTGTGACGCACTCTGACACTCTCTATCACTCTCTGACACTCTCGATCACTCTCCGACACTCTCTGACACTGTCTGACACTCTCTATCACTCTCTATCACTCTCTATCACTCTCTGTCACTCTCTGTCACTCTCTGACACTCTCTGATATTCTCTAACACTCTCAGACACTCTATATCACTCTCTATCACTCTCTGACACTCTCTGACACTCTCTGACACTCTCAGACACTCTCAGACACTCTCTATCACTCTCTATCACTCTCTGAGACTCTCTGAATCTCTCTGACAGTCTCAGACACTCTCTGACACTCTCCATCACTCTCTATCACTCTCTATCACTCTCTGACACACTGTGACACTCTCTATCACTCTCGGACACTCTCTGACACTCTCTATCACTCTCTATCACTCTCTGACACTCTCTGACACACTCAGACACTCTGTGACGCACTCTGACACTCTCTATCACTCTCTGACACTCTCGATCACTCTCTGACACTCTCTGACACTCTCTGGCACTCTCTGACACTCTCTGACACTCTCTGACACTCTCTGACACTCTCTGTCACTCTCTGACACTCTCTGACACTTTCTGACACTCTCAGACACTCTCTATCACTCTCTGTCACTCTCTGACACTCTCTGACACTCTCTGACACTCTCAGACACTCTCAGATACTCTCTGTCACTCTCTGACAGTCTCTGAATCTCGCTGACAGTCTCAGACACTCTCTGACACTCTCAGACACTCTCTATCACTCTCTATCACTCTCTGACACACTCTGACACTCTCTGTCACTCTCGGACGCTCTCTGACACTCTCTATCACTCTCTGACACTCTCTGACAAACTCAGACACTCTGTGACACTCTCTGACACTCTCAGACACTCTCTATCACTGTCTATCACTCTCGGACACTCTCTGACACACTCAGACACTCTGTGACACTCTCTGACACTCTCAGACACTCTCTATCACTGTCTATCACTCTCTGACACTCTCTGAATCTCTCTGACAGTCTCAGACACACTCTGACACTCTCTATCACTCTCGGACACTCTCTGACAATCTCTATCACTCTCTATCACTCTCTGACACACTCAGACAATCTGTGACACTCTCTGACACTCTCTGACACTCTCAGAAACTCTCTATCACTCTCTGACACTCTCTTTCACTCTGTATCACACTCTGACACTCTGTGATGTACTCTGACACTCTCTATCACACTCTGACACTCTCGATCACTCTCTGACACTCTCGATCACTCTCTGACACTCTCTGACACTCTCTGACACTCTCTATCACTCTCTGACACTCTCTATCACACTCTGACACTCTCGATCACTCTCTGACACTCTCGATCACTCTCTGACACTCTCTGACACTCTCTGACACTCTCGATCACTCTCTGACACTCTCTGACACTGTCTGACACTCTCTATCACTCTCTATCACTCTCTGTCACTCTCTGACACTCTCTGATATTCTCTGACACTCTCAGACTCTCTATCACTCTCTATCACTCTCGGACTCTCTCTGACACTCTCAGACACTCTCAGACACTCTCTATCACTCTCTATCACTCTCTGACACTCTCTGAATCTCTCTGACAGTCTCAGACACTCACTGACACTCTATATCACTCTCCATCACTCTCTATCACTCTCTGACACTCTCTGACACTCTCTGAGACTCTCTGAGACTCTCAGACACTCTCTATCACTCTCTATCACTCTCTGACACACTGTGACACTCTCTATCACTCTCGGACACTCTCTGACACTCTCTATCACTCTCTATCACTCTCTGACACTCTCTGACACACTCTGACACTCTGTGACGCACACTGACACTCTCTATCACTCTCTGACACTCTCGATCACTCTCTGACACTCTCTATCAGTCTCTGACACTCTCTGTCACTCTCTGACACTCTCTGACACTTTCTGACACTCTCAGACACTCTCTATCACTCTCGGACACTCTCTGACACTCTTAGACACTCTCTATCACTCTCAGACACTCTCTGACACACTCAGACACTCTGTGACGCACTCTGACACTCTCTATCACTCTCTGACACTCTCGATCACTCTCTGACACTCTCTGACACTGTCTGACACTCTCTATCACTCTCGATCACTCTCTATCACTCTCTGTCACTCTCTGTCACTCTCTGACACTCTCTGATATTCTCTGACACTCTCAGACACTCTATCACTCTCTATCACTCTCTGACACTCTCTGACACTCTCAGACACTCTCAGACACTCTCTATCACTCTCTATCACTCTCCGAGACTCTCTGAATCTCTCTGACAGTCTCAGACACTCTCTGACACTCTCCATCACTCTCTATCACTCCCTATCACTCTCTGACACACTGTGACACTCTCTATCACTCTCGGACAATCTCTGACACTCTCTATCACTCTCTGACACTCTCTGACACACTCAGACACTGTGTGACGCACTCTGACACTCTCTATCACTCTCTGACACTCTCGATCACTCTCTGACACTCTCTGACACTCTCTGGCACTCTCTGACACACTCTGACACTCTCTGACACTCTCTGACACTCTCTGTCACTCTCTGACACTCTCTGACACTTTCTGACACTCTCAGACACTCTCTATCACACTCTGTCACTCTCTGACACTCTCTGACACTCTCTGACACTCTCAGACACTCTCTGTCACTCTCTGACAGTCTCTGAATCTCGCTGACAGTCTCAGACCCTCTCTGACACTCTCAGACACTCTCTATCACTCTCTATCACTCTCTGACACACTCTGACACTCTCTATCACTCTCGGACACTCTCTGACACTCTCTATCACTCTCTATCACTCTCTGACACTCTCTGACAAACTCAGACTCTCTGTGACACTCTCTGACACTCTCAGACACTCTCCATCACTGTCTATCACTCTCTGACACTCTCTGACACACTCAGACACTCTGTGACACTCTCTGACACTCTCTGACACTCTCAGAAACTCTCTATCACTCTCTGACACTCTCTTTCACTCTGTATCACACTCTGACACTCACTGACACTCACTGACACTCTCAGACACTCTCTGTCACTCTCTGACACTCTCTGACACTCTCTATCACTCTCTGACACTCTCTGACACGCTCTGACACTCTCAGACACTATCAGACACTCTCTATCACTCTCCGACACTCTCTGACACTCTCAGACACTCTCTATCACTCTCTATCACTCGCTGACACTCTCTGAAACTCTCTGACTCTCTCAGACACTCTCAGACTCTCTCTATCTCTCTCTGACACTCTCTGACAATCCCTTTCACTCTCTATCACTCTCTGACACTCACTGACACTCTCTGACACTCTCTATCACTCTCTATCACTCTCTGACACTCTCTGACACTCTCTGACACTCTCTATCACTCTCTGACACTTTCTGACACACTCTGACACTCGCAGACCCTCTCTATCACTCTCTGACACTTCTGACACTCTCTATCACTCTCTATCACTCTCTGTCACTCTCTGACACTCTCTGACAATCTCAGACACTCTCCATCACTCTCTGACACTCTCTGACACTCTCAGACACTCTCCATCACTCTCTGACACTCTCTGACACTCTCTGACACTCTCAGACACTCTCTGTCACTCTCAGACAGTCTCTGAATCTCGCTGACAGTCTCAGACACTCTCTGACACTCTCAGACACTCTCTATCACTCTCTATCACTCTCTGACACACCCTGACACTCTCTATCACTCTCGGACACTCTCTGACACTCTCTATCACTCTCTATCACTCTCTGACACTCTCTGACAAACTCAGACACTCTGTGACACTCTCTGACACTCTCAGACACTCTCCATCACTGTCTATCACTCTCTGACACTCTCTGACACACTCAGACACTCTGTGACACTCTCTGACACTCTCAGACACTCTCTATCACTGTCTATCACTCTCTGACACTCTCTGAATCTCTCTGACAGTCTCATACACACTCTGAAACTCTCTATCACTCTCGGACACTCTCTGACAATCTCTATCACTCTCTATCACTCTCTGACACACTCAGACAATCTGTGACACTCTCTGACACTCTCTGACACTCTCAGAAACTCTCTATCACTCTCTGACACTCTCTTTCACTCTGTATCACACTCTGACACTCACTGACACTCACTGACACTCTCAGACACTCTCTGTCACTCTCTGACACTCTCTGACACTCTCTATCACTCTCTGACACTCTCTGACACGCTCTGACACTCTCAGACACTATCAGACACTCTCTATCACTCTCCGACACTCTCTGACACTCTCAGACACTCTCAGACACTCTCTATCACTCTCTATCACTCGCTGACACTCTCTGAAACTCTCTGACTCTCTCAGACACTCTCAGACTCTCTCTATCTCTCTCTGACACTCTCTGACAATCCCTTTCACTCTCTATCACTCTCTGACACTCACTGACACTCTCTGACACTCTCTATCACTCTCTATCACTCTCTGACACTCTCTGACACTCTCTGACACTCTCTATCACTCTCTGACACTTTCTGACACACTCTGACACTCGCAGACCCTCTCTATCACTCTCTGACACTTCTGACACTCTCTATCACTCTCTATCACTCTCTGACAATCTCAGACACTCTCCATCACTCTCTGACACTCTCTGACACTCTCAGACACTCTCCATCACTCTCTGACACTCTCTGACACTCTCTGACAGTCTCAGACACTCTCTGACACTCTCTGACACTCTCAGACACTCTCTATCACTCGCTATCACTCTCTGACACACTGTGACACTCTCTGCCACTCTCGGACACTCTCTGACACTATCTATCACTCTCTATCACTCTCTGACACTCTCTGACACACTCAGACACTCTGTGACGCACTCTGACACTCTCTATCACTATCTGACACTCTCGATCACTCTCTGACACTCTCTGACACTCTCTGACACTCTCTGATATTCTCTGACACTCTCAGACACTCTCTATCACTCTCTATCACTCTCTATCACTCTCTATCACTCTCTGACACTCTCTGACACTCTCTGACACTCTCAGACACTCTCTATCACTCTCTATCACTCTCTATCACTCTCTGACACTCTCTGAATCTCTCTGACAGTCTCAGACACTCTCTGACGCTCTCTATCGCTCTCTATCACTCTCTGTCACTCACTGACACTGTCTGACACTCTCTGACACTCTCTATCACTCTCTATCGCTCTCTGACACACTGTGACACTCTCTATCACTCTCGGACACTCTCTGGCACTCTCTATCACTCTCTATCACTCTCTGACACTCTCTGACACACTCAGACACTCTGTGACGTACTCTGACACTCTCTATCACACTCTGACACTCTCTATCACTCTGTGACACTCTCGATCACTCTCTGACACTCTCTGACACTCTCTGACACTCCCTATCACTCTCTGACACTCTCTGTCACTCTCTGACACTTTCTGACACTCTCAGACACTCTCTATCACTCTCTATCACTCTCAGACACTCTCTATCACTCTCTATCACTCTCTATCACTCTCTGACACACTCAGACACTCTGTGACACTCTCGATCACTCTCTGACACTCTCTGACACTCTCTGACACTCCCTATCACTCTCTGACACTCTCTGTCACTCTCTGACACTTTCTGACACTCTCAGACACTCTCTATCACTCTCTATCACTCTCAGACACTCTCTATCACTCTCTATCACTCTCTATCACTCTCTGACACACTCAGACACTCTGTGACACTCTCGATCACTCTCTGACACTCTCTGACACTCTCTGACACTCTCTATCACTCTCTGACACTCTCTGTCACTCTCTGACACTCTCTGACACTTTCTGACACTCTCAGACACTCTCTATCACTCTCTATCACTCTCTGACACTCTCAGACACTCTCAGACACTCTCTATCACTCTCTATCACTCTCTGACACTCTCTGACACTCTCTGAATCTCTCTGACAGTCTCAGACACTCTCTATCACTCTCGACCACTCTCTATCACTCTCTGACACTTTCTGACACACTCTGACACTCGCAGACCCTCTCTATCACTCTCTGACACTCTCTGACACTCTCTATCACTCTCTGACACTCTCTGACAATCTCTGACACACTCAGACACTCTCCATCACTCTCTGACACTCTCTGACAGTCTCAGACACTCTCTGACACTCTCAGACACTCTCTATCACTCGCTATCACTCTCTGACACACTGTGACACTCTCTATCACTCTCAGACACTCTCTGACACTCTCTATCACTCTCTATCACTCTCTGACACTCTCTGACACACTCAGACACTTTGTGACGCACTCTGACACTCTCTATCACTCTCTGACACTCTCTGACACTTTCTGACACTCTCAGACACTCTCTATCACTCTCTGACACTCTCTGACACACTCAGACACTCTGTGACGCACTCTGACACTCTCTATCACTCTCTGACACTCTCGATCACTCTCTGACACTCTCTGACACTGTCTGACACTCTCTATCACTCTCTATCACTCTCTGTCACTCTCTGACACTCTCTGATATTCTCTGACACTCTCAGACACTCTCTATCACTCTCTATCACTCTCTGACACTCTCTGACACTCTCTGACACTGTCTGACACTCTCTATCACTCTCTATCACTCTCTATCACTCTCTGTCACTCTCTGACACTCTCTGATATTCTCTGACACTCTCAGACACTCTCTATCACTCTCTATCACTCTCTATCACTCTCCGACACTCTCTGAATCTCTCTGACAGTCTCAGACACTCTCTGACACTCTCCATCACTCTCTATCACTCTCTATCACTCTCTGACACACTGTGACACTCTCTATCACTCTCGAACACTCTCTGACACTCTGTATCACTCTCTATCACTCTCTGACACTCTCTGACACACTCATACACTCTGTGACGCACTCTGACACTTTCTATCACTCTCTGACACTCTCGATCACTCTCTGACACTCTCTGACACTCTCTGACACTCTCTGACACTCTCTATCACTCTTTGACACTCTCTGTCACTCTCTGACGCTCTCTGACACGTTCAGACACTCTCAGACACTCTCTATCACTCTCTATCACTCTCTGTCACTCTCTGACACTCTCAGACACTCTCAGACACTCTCTGTCACTCTCTGACACTCTCTGAATCTCGCTGACAGTCTCAGACACTCTCTGACACTCTCAGACACTCTCTATCACACTCTATCACTCTCTGACACTCCCTGACACTCTCTATCACTCTCGGACACTCTCTGACACTCTCTGACACTCTCTGACACACTCAGACACTGTGACACTCTCTGACACTCTCAGACACTCTATCACTGTCTATCAATCTCTGACACTCTCTGAATCTCTCTGACAGTCTCAGACACACTCTGACACTCTCTATCACTCTCGGACACTCTCTGACAATCTCTATCACGCTCTATCACTCTCTGACACACTCAGACAATCTGTGACAGTCTCTGACACTCTCTGACACTCTCAGAAACTCTCTATCACTCTCTGACACTCTCTTTCACTCTGTATCACACTCTGACACTCACTGACACTCACTGACACTCTCAGACACTCTCTATCACTCTCTGACACTCTCTGACACTCTCTGACACTCTCTATCACTCTCTGACACTCTCTGACACGCTCTGACACTCTCAGACACTATCAGACACTCTCTATCACTCTCCGACACTCTCTGACACTCTCAGACACTCTCAGACACTCTCTATCACTCGCTGACACTCTCTGAAACTCTCTGACTCTCTCAGACACTCTCAGACTCTCTCTATCTCTCTCTGACACTCTCTGACAATCCCTTTCACTCTCTATCACTCTCTGACACTCACTGACACTCTCTGACACTCTCTATCACTCTCTATCACTCTCTGACACACTCTGACACTCGCAGACCCTCTCTATCACTCTCTGACACTCTCTGACACTCTCTATCACTCTCTATCACTCTCTGACACTCTCTGACAATCGCAGACACTCTCCATCACTCTCTGACACTCTCTGACACTCTCAGACACTCTCCATCACTCTCTGACACTCTCTGACAGTCTCAGACACTCTCTGACACTCTCAGACACTCTCTGTCACTCGCTATCACTCTCTGACACACTGTGACACTCTCTATCACTCTCGGACACTCTCTGACACTCTCTGACACTCTCTATCACTCTCTATCACTCTCTGACACTCTCTGACACACTCAGACACTCTGTGACGCACTCTGACACTCTCTATCACTCTCTGACACTCTCGATCACTCTCTGACACTCTCTGACACTTTCTGACACTCTCTGATATTCTCTGACACTCTCAGACAATCTCTATCACTCTCTATCACTCTCTATCACTCTCTGACACTTTCTGACACTCTCAGACACTCTCAGACACTCTCTATCACTCTCTATCACTCTCTGACACTCTCTGAATCTCTCTGACAGTCTCAGACACTCTCTGACACTCTCTATCGCTCTCTCTCACTCTCTGTCACTCTCTGACGCTCTCTGACACTCTCTGACACTCTCTGACACTCTATATCACTCTCTATCACTCTCTGACACACTGTGACACTCTCTATCACTCTCGGACACTCTCTGACACTCTCTACCACTCTCTGACACTCTATGACACACTCAGACACTCTGTGACGTACTCTGACACTCTCTATCACACTCTGACACTCTCGATCACTCTCTGACACTCTCGATCACTCTCTGACACTCTCTGACACTCTCTGACACTCTCTATCACTCTCTGACACTCTCTGTCACTCTCTGACACTCTCTGACACTTTCTGACACTCTCAGACACTCTCTATCACTCTCTGACACTCTCTGACACTCTCAGACACTCTCAGACACACCCTATCACTCTATATCACTCTCTATCAATCTCTGACACTCTCTGAATCTCTCTGACAGTCTCAGACACTCTCCATCACTCTCGACCACTCTCTATCACTCTCTGACACACTCTGAAACTCTCTGACACTCTCAGACACTCTCAGACACTCTCTGACACTCTCTGACACTCTCAGAAACTCTCTGACACTCTCAGACACTCTCAGACACTCTCTGACACTCTCTGACATTCTCTGTCACTCTCTATCACTCTCTGACACTCTCTGACACTCTCAGGCACTCTCTATCACTCTCTATCACTCTCTGAAACTCTCTGACACTCTCTGACACTCTCAGACACTCTCTGACACTCTCAGACACTCTCCATCACTCTCTGACACTCTCTGACACTCTCTATCACTCTCTGTCACTCTCTGACACTCTCTGACACGCTCTGACACTCTCAGACACTATCAGACACTCTCTATCACTCTCCGACACTCTCTGACACTCTCAGACACTCTCTTACACTCTCTATCACTCTCTGACACTCACTGACACTCTCTGACACTCTCTATCACTCTCTGAGACTCTCTATCACTCTCTGACACTCTCTATCACTCTCTGACTCTCTCTATCACTCTCTGACAAATTCTGACACAATCTGACAGTCGCAGACCATCTCTATCACTCTCTGACACTCTCTGACACTCTCTATCTCTCTCTGACACTCTCTGAATCTCTCTGACAGTCTCAGACACTCTCTGACACTCTCAGACACTCTCTATCACTCTCTATCACTCTCTGACACACTGTGACACTGTCTGTCACTCTCGGACACTCTCTGACACTCTCTATCACACTCTATCACTCTCTGACACTCTCCGACACACTCAGACACTCTGTGACGCACTCTGACACTCTCTATCACTCTATGACGCTCTCTGACACTGTCTGACACTCTCTATCACTCTCTGTCACTCTCTGACACTCTCTGACACTCTCTGACACTCTCAGACACTCTCTTTCACTCTCTATCACTCTCTGACACTCTCTGACACTCTCAGACACTCTCTATCACTGTCTATCACTCTCTGACACTCTCTGAATCTCTCTGACAATCTCAGATGCACTCTGACACTCTCAGACACTCTCTATCACTCTCTGACACACTCTGACACTCTATATCACTCTCTGACAATCTCTATCACTCTCTATCACTCTCTGACAGACTCAGACAATCTGTGACACTCTCTGACACTCTCTGACACTCTCAGAAACTCTCTATCACTCTCTGACACTCTCTTTCACTCTGTATCACACTCTGACATTCACTGACACTCTCAGACACACTCTATCACTCTCTGACACTCTCTGACACTCTCTATCACTCTCTGACACTCTCTGACACGCTCTGACACTCTCAGACACTATCAGACACTCTCTATCACTCTCCGACACTCTCTGACACTCTCAGACACTCTCTATCACTCGCTGACACTCTCTGAAACTCTCTGACTCTCTCAGACACTCTGACACTCTCAGACTCTCTCTATCTCTCTCTGACACTCTCTGACAATCCCTTTTACTCTCTATCACTCTCTGACACTCACTGACACTCTCTGACACTCTGCATCACTCTCTGACACTCTCTAACACACTCAGACACTCTCCATCACTCTCTGACACTCTCTGACATTCTCAGACACTCTCCGACACTCTCAGACACTCTCTATCACTCGCTATCACTCTCTGACACACTGTGACACTCTCTATCACTCTCGGACACTCTCTGACACTCTCTATCTCTCTCTATCACTCTCTGACACTCTCTGACACACTCAGACACTCTGTGACGCACTCTGACACTCTCTATCACTCTCTGACATTCTCGATCACTCTCTGACACGCTCTGACACTGTCTGACACTCTCTATCACTCTCTATCACTCTCTGTCACTCTCTGACACTCTCTGATATTCTCTGACACTCTCAGACTCTCTATCACTCTCTATCACTCTCTGACACTCTCTGACACTCTCTGACACTCTCAGACACTCTCTATCACTCTCTATCACTCTCTGACACTCACTGAATCTCTCTGACAGTCTCAGACACTCTCTGACACTCTCTATCACTCTCTATCACTCTCTGTCACACTCTGACACTCTCTGACACTCTCTGACACTCTCAGACACTCTATATCACTCTCTATCACTCTCTGACAACACTGTGACACTCTCTGTCACTCTCGGACACTCTCTGACACTCTCTATCACTCTCTATCACTCTCTGACACTCTCTGACACACTCAGACACTCTGTGACGCACTCTGACACTCTCTATCACTCTCTGACACTCTCGATCACTCTCTGACACTCTCTGACACTCTCTGACACTCGCTATCAATCTCTGACACTCTCTTTCACTCTCTGACACTCTCTGACACTTTCTGACACTCTCAGACACTCTCTATCACTCTCGGACACTCTCTGACACTCTCTATCACTCTCTATCACTCTCTGACACTCTCTGACACACTCAGACACTCTCTGACACTCTCTGACACTTTCAGACACTCTCTATCACTCTCTATCACTCTCTGACACTCTCTGACACTCTCAGACACTCTCTGTCACTCTCTGACACTCTCTGAATCTCGCTGACAGTCTCAGACACTCTCTGACACTCTCAGACACTCTCTGTCACTCTCTATCACTCTCTGACACGCTCTGACACTCTCTATCACTCTCGGACACTCTCTGACACTCTCTATCACTCTCTATCACTCTCTATCACTCTCTGACACTCTCTGACACACTCAGACACTCTGTGACACTCTCTGACACTCTCAGACACTCTCTATCACTGTCTATCACTCTCTGACACTCTCTGAATCTCTCTGACAGTCTCAGACACACTCTGACATTCTCTATCACTCTCGGACACTCTCTGACAATCTGTGACACTCTCTGACACACTCTGACACTCTCAGAAACTCTCTATCACTCTCTGACACTCTATTTCACTCTGTATCACACTCTGACACTCACTGACACTCTCAGACACTCTCTATCACTCTCTGACACTCTCTGACACTCTCTATCACTCTCTGACACTCTCTGACACGCTCTGACACTCTCAGACACTATCAGACACTCTCTATCACTCTCCGACACTCTCTGACACTCTCAGACACTCTCAGACACTCTCTATCACTCTCTATCACTCTCTATCACTCGCTGACACTCTCTGAAACTCTCTGACTCTCTCAGACACTCTCAGACTCTCTCTATCTCTCTCTGACACTCTCTGACAATCCCTTTCACTCTCTATCACTCTCTGACACTCACTGACACTCTCTGACACTCTCTATCACTCTCTATCACTCCCTGACACTCTCTGACACTCTCTATCACTCTCTGACACTCTCTGACACTCTCTGACAATCTCAGACACTCTCCATCACTCTCTCACACTCTCTGACACTCTCAGACGCTCTCCATCACTCTCTGACACTCTCTGACAGTCTCAGACACTCTCTGACACTCTCTGACACTCTCAGACACTCTCTATCACTCGCTATCACTCTCTGACACACTGTGACACTCTCTATCACTCTCGGACACTCTCTGAGACTCTCTATCACTCTCTATCACTCTCTATCACTCTCTGACACTCTCTGACACTCTCTGACACACTCAGACACTCTGTGATGCACTCTGACACTCTCTATCACTCTCTGACACTCTCGATCACTCTCTGACACTCTCTGACACTGTCTGCCACTCTCTGATATTCTCTGACACTCTCAGACACTCTCTATCACTCTCTATCACTCTCTGACACTCTCTGACACTCTCAGACACTCTCAGACACTCTATATCACACTCTATCACTCTCTGACATTCTCTGAATCTCTCTGACAGTCTCAGACACTCTCTGACACTCTCTATCGCTCTCTATCACTCTCTGTCACTCTCTGACACTCTCTGACACTCTCTATCACTGTCTATCACTCTCTGACACACTGTGACACTCTCGATCACTCTCGGACACTCTCTGACACTCTCTATCACTCTCTATCACTCTCTGACACTCTCTGACACACTCAGACACACTGTGACGTACTCTGACACGCTGTATCACTCTCTGACACTCTCGATCACTCTCTGACACTCTCTGACACTCTCTGACACTCTCTGACACTTTCTGACGCTCTCAGACACTCTCTATCACTCTCTATCACTCTCTGACACTCTCTGACACACTCTGACACTCGCAGACCCTCTCTATCACTCTCGGTCACTCTCTGACACTCTCTGACACTCTCTGACACTCTCAGACACTCTCTATCACTGTCTCTCACTCTCTGACACTCTCTGAATCTCTCTGACAGTCTCAGACACTCTCTGACACTCTCAGACACTCTCTATCACTCTCTGACACACTGTGACAGCCTCTCTCACTTTCGGACACTCTCTGACACTCTCTATCACTCTCTATCACTCTCTGAAACACTCAGACTCTCTGTGACGCACTCTGACACTCTCTATCACTCTCAGACACTCTCTGACGCTCTCGATCACTCTCTGTCACTCTCTGACACTCTCGATCACTCTCTGACACTCTCTGACACTCTCTATCACTCTCTATCACTCTCTGTCACTCTCTGACACTCTGACACTCTCTGACACTCTCAGACACTCTCTATCACTCTCTATCACTCTCTGACAGTCTCGGACACTCTCTGACACTCTCAGACACTCTCTATCACTCTCTGACACACTCTGACACTCTCTATCACTCTCAGACACTCTCTGACATTCTCCATCACTCTCTCTCACTCTCTGACAGTCTCTGACACACTCAGACACTCTGTGACACTCTCTGACACTCTCTATCACTCTATGACACTCTCTGACACTCTCTATCACTCTGTGACACACTCTGACACTCTTTGACACACTCAGACAATCTCTACCACTCTCTATCACTCTCTGACACACTCTGAAAGTCTCTGGCACTCTCAGACTCTCTCAGACTCTCTCAGACACTCTCTGACACTCTCTGACAGTCTCTATCAGTCTCGGACACTATCTGACACTCTCAGACACTCTCTATCACTCCCTATCACTCTCTGACACTCACCGAAACTCTCTGACACTCTCAGACACACTCTGACACTCTCTGACTCTCTCAGACACTCTCTATCACTCTCTGCCACTCTCTATCACTCTCTGACACACTCTGAAACTCTCTATCACTCTCTGACACTCTCTATCACTCTCTGACACTCTCTGACACTCTCTATCACTCTCTGACACTCTCTGACACTCTCTGACACTCTCAGACACTCTCTATCACTCTCTGACACTCTCTGACGCTCTCAGAATCTCTCTCTCACTCTCTGTCACTCACAGAATCTCTCTATCACTCTCTGACACTCTCGATCACTCTCTGACAATCTCAGACACTCTCTATCACTCTCTGACACTCTCTGTCACTCTCTGACATTCTCTGACACTCTCTGACACACTCTGACACACTCTGACACTCTGTGACACACTTTGACACTCTCTATCACGCTATGACACTCTCTGACGCTCTCTATCACTCTCTATCACTCTCTGACACTCTCTATCACTCTCTGACACTCTCTATCACTCTCTATCACTCTCTATCACTCTCTGACACTCTCTGACACACTCAGACACTCTGTGACACTCTCTGACACTCTCAGACACTCTCTATCACTGTCTATCACTCTCTGACACTCTCTGAATCTCTCTGACAGTCTCAGACACACTCTGACATTCTCTATCACTCTCGGACACTCTCTGACAATCTCTATCACTCTCTATCACTCTCTGACACACTCAGACAATCTGTGACACTCTCTGACACTCTCTGACACTCTCAGAAACTCTCTATCACTCTCTGACACTCTATTTCACTCTGTATCACACTCTGACACTCACTGACACTCTCAGACACTCTCTATCACTCTCTGACACTCTCTGACACTCTCTATCACTCTCTGACACTCTCTGACACGCTCTGACACTCTCAGACACTATCAGACACTCTCTATCACTCTCCGACACTCTCTGACACTCTCAGACACTCTCAGACACTCTCTATCACTCTCTATCACTCTCTATCACTCGCTGACACTCTCTGAAACTCTCTGACTCTCTCAGACACTCTCAGACTCTCTCTATCTCTCTCTGACACTCTCTGACAATCCCTTTCACTCTCTATCACTCTCTGACACTCACTGACACTCTCTGACACTCTCTATCACTCTCTATCACTCCCTGACACTCTCTGACACTCTCTATCACTCTCTGACACTCTCTGACACTCTCTGACAATCTCAGACACTCTCCATCACTCTCTGACACTCTCTGACACTCTCAGACGCTCTCCATCGCTCTCTGACACTCTCTGACAGTCTCAGACACTCTCTGACACTCTCTGACACTCTCAGACACTCTCTATCACTCGCTATCACTCTCTGACACACTGTGACACTCTCTATCACTCTCGGACACTCTCTGAGACTCTCTATCACTCTCTATCACTCTCTATCACTCTCTGACACTCTCTGACACTCTCTGACACACTCAGACACTCTGTGATGCACTCTGACACTCTCTATCACTCTCTGACACTCTTGATCACTCTCTGACACTCTCTGACACTGTCTGACACTCTCTGATATTCTCTGACACTCTCAGACACTCTCTATCACTCTCTATCACTCTCTATCACTCTCTGACACTCTCTGACACTCTCAGACACTCTCAGACACTCTATATCACACTCTATCACTCTCTGACATTCTCTGAATCTCTCTGACAGTCTCAGACACTCTCTGACACTCTCTATCGCTCTCTATCACTCTCTGTCACTCTCTGACACTCTCTGACACTCTCTATCACTGTCTATCACTCTCTGACACACTGTGACACTCTCGATCACTCTCGGACACTCTCTGACACTCTCTATCACTCTCTATCACTCTCTGACACTCTCTGACACACTCAGACACACTGTGACGTACTCTGACACGCTCTATCACTCTCTGACACTCTCGATCACTGTCTGACACTCTCGATCACTCTCTGACACTCTCTGACACTCTCTGACACTTTCTGACGCTCTCAGACACTCTCTATCACTCTCTATCACTCTCTGACACTCTCTGACACACTCTGACACTCGCAGACCCTCTCTATCACTCTCTGTCACTCTCTGACACTCTCTGACACTCTCTGACACTCTCAGACACTCTCTATCACTCTCTGACAGTGTTTGACACTCTCAGGCACTCTCCTTCACTCTCAGACACTCTCCATCACTCTCACACACTCTCTATCACTCTCTGACACTGTCTGACACAGTCTGACACTTTCTGACACTCTCAGACACTCTCTCTCACTCTCTATCAAACTCTGACACACTCTGACAGTCTCTGACACTCTCTGACACTCTCTATCACTGTCTCTCACTCTCTGACACTCTCTGAATCTCTCTGACAGTCTCAGACACTCTCTGACACTCTCAGACACTCTCTATCACTCTCTGACACACTGTGACAGCCTCTCTCACTTTCGGACACTCTCTGACACTCTCTATCACTCTCTATCACTCTCTGACACACTCAGACACTCTGTGACGCACTCTGACACTCTCTATCACTCTATGACACTCTCTGACGCTCTCGATCACTCTCTGTCACTCTCTGACACTCTCGATCACTCTCTGACACTCTCTGACACTCTCTATCACTCTCTATCACTCTCTGTCACTCTCTGACACTCTCTGACACTCTCTGACACTCTCAGACACTCTCTATCACTCTCTATCACTCTCTGACAGTCTCGGACACTCTCTGACACTCTCAGACACTCTCTATCACTCTCTGACACACTCTGACACTCTCTATCACTCTCAGACACTCTCTGACATTCTCCATCACTCTCTCTCACTCTCTGACAGTCTCTGACACACTCAGACACTCTGTGACACTCTCTGACACTCTCTATCACTCTATGACACTCTCTGACACTCTCTATCACTCTGTGACACACTCTGACACTCTTTGACACACTCAGACAATCTCTACCACTCTCTATCACTCTCTGACACACTCTGAAAGTCTCTGGCACTCTCAGACTCTCTCAGACTCTCTCAGACACTCTCTGACACTCTCTGACAGTCTCTATCAGTCTCGGACACTATCTGACACTCTCAGACACTCTCTATCACTCCCTATCACTCTCTGACACTCACCGAAACTCTCTGACACTCTCAGACACACTCTGACACTCTCTGACTCTCTCAGACACTCTCTATCACTCTCTGCCACTCTCTATCACTCTCTGACACACTCTGAAACTCTCTATCACTCTCTGACACTCTCTATCACTCTCTGACACTCTCTGACACTCTCTATCACTCTCTGACACTCTCTGACACTCTCTGACACTCTCAGACACTCTCTATCACTCTCTGACACTCTCTGACGCTCTCAGAATCTCTCTCTCACTCTCTGTCACTCACAGAATCTCTCTATCACTCTCTGACACTCTCGATCACTCTCTGACATTCTCAGACACTCTCTATCACTCTCTGACACTCTCTGTCACTCTCTGACATTCTCTGACACTCTCTGACACACTCTGACACACTCTGACACTCTGTGACACACTTTGACACTCTCTATCACGCTATGACACTCTCTGACGCTCTCTATCACTCTCTATCACTCTCTGACACTCTCTATCACTCTCTGACACTCACTGACACTCCCAGACACTCTCTGTCACTCACTATCACTCTCTGACACTCTCTTTCACTCTCTGTCACTCTCGGACACTCTCAGACACTCTCAATCACTCTCTGACACTCTCTATCACTCTCTGACACTCTCTGTCACTCTCTGACACTCTCTGACACACTCAATCACTCTCTATCACTCTCTGACACACTCTGACTCTCTCTATCACCCGATGACACTCTCTGACAATATGACTCTCTCTCACTCTCTGACACACTCTGACACTCTCTGACACTCTCAGACACTCTCTGTCACTCTCTATCACTCTCTGACACTCTCTGTCATTCTCTGACACTCTCTGTCACTCTCTATCACGCTCTGACACTCTCTGACATTCTCAGAGGCTCTCTATCACTCTCTATCACTCAGTGACACTCTCAGACACTCTCTATCACTCTCAGACACTCACTGACACTCTCAGACACTCTCTTTCACTCTCTCTCACTCTCAGACACTCTCTATCACTCTCTGACACTCTCTATCTCTCTCTGACACACTCTATCGCTCTCTGACACTCTCTGACACACTCAATCACTCTCTATCACTCTCTGACACACTCTGACACTCTCTATCACTCTATGGCACTCTCTGACACTATCACTCTCTATCACTCTCTGACACACTCTGACACTCTCTGACACTCTCAGACAATCTCTGTCACTCTCTGTCACTCGCTGACACTCTCTATCACTCTCTGACACTCTCTGACACACTCAATCACTCTCTATCACTCTCTGACACACTCTGACACTCTCTATCACTCTATGGCACTCTCTGACACTATCACTCTCTATCACTCTCTGACACACTCTGACACTCTCTGACACTCTCAGACAATCTCTGTCACTCTCTGTCACTCGCTGACACTCTCTATCACTCTCTGTCACTCTCAGACACTCTCTAGCACTCTCTTTAACTCTCTGACACTCTCTGACACACTCAGACACTCTGTGACAGACTCTGACACGCTCTATCACTCTATGACACACTCTGACACTCTCTGACACTCTCAGACACTCTCAGACACTCTCTGTCACTCTCTATCACTCTCTATCACTCTCTAACACTCTCAGAATCTCTCTCTCACTCTCTGTCACTCTCAGAAACTCTCTATCACTCTCTGACACTCTCTATCACTCTCGGACATTCTCAGACACTCTCTATCACTCTCTGACACTCTATCATTCTCTGACACCCTCTGACACTCTCTATCACCCTCTGACACTCTCTATCACTCTCTGACACTCTCTGACACTCTCAGGGGCTCTCTATCACTCTCTATCACTCACTGACAATCCCAGACACTCTCTATCACTCTCTGACACTCACTGACACTCTCTGACACTCTCAGAGGCTCTCTATCACTCTCTATCACTCACTGACAATCCCAGACACTCTCTATCACTCTCTGACACTCACTGACACTCTGAGACGCTCTCTGTCACTCTCTAGCCCTCTCTGACACTCTCTGTCACTCTCTATCACTCTCTGACACTCTCTATCACTCTCTGACACTCTCTGACACTCTCAGGGGCTCTCTATCACTCTCTATCACTCACTGACAATCCCAGACACTCTCTATCACTCTCTGACACTCACTGACACTCTCTGACACTCTCAGAGGCTCTCTATCACTCTCTATCACTCACTGACAATCCCAGACACTCTCTATCACTCTCTGACACTCACTGACACTCTCTGACACTCTCTGTCACTCTCAGACACTCACTGACACTCTCAGACTCTCTCTGTCACTCTCAGACACTCTCTATCACTCCCTGACACTCTCAGACACTCTCTATCACTCTCTATCACTCTCTGACCACTCTGACACTCTGTGACACACTCTGACACTCTCTATCACTCTATGACACTCTCTGACGCTCTCTATCACTCTCTATCACTCTCTGACACTCTCTATCACTCTCTTACAATCTCTGACACTCTCTATCACTCTCTGACACTGACTGACACTGTCAGACACTCTCTGTCACTCACTATCACTCTCTGACACTCTCTTTCACTCTCTGTCACTCTCAGACACTCTCAGACACTCTCTATCACTCTCTGACACTCTCTATCACTCTCTATCGCTCTCTGACACACTCTGACTCTGTCTGTCACTCCATGACACTCTCTGAAACTCTCTATCACTCTCTATCACTCACTGACACTCTCAGACACTTTCTATCACTCTCTGACACTCACTGACACTCTCAGACACTCTATTTCACTCTCTGTCACTCTCTGTCACTCTCTGTCACTCTCAGACACTCTCAGACACTCTCTATCACTCTCTGACACTCTCTATCTCTCTCTGACACTCTCTATCGCTCTCTGACACTCTCTGACAAACTCAATCACTCTCTATCACTCTCTGACACACGCTGACACTCTCTGACACTCTCAGACACTCTCTGTCACTCTCTATCACACTCTGACACTCTCTGACACTCTCAGAGGCTCTCTATCACTCTCTATCACTCAGTGACACTCTCAGACACTCTCTATCACTCTCTGACACTCACCGACACTCTCAGACACTCTCTATCACTCTCTGTCACTCTCAGACACTCTCTATCACTCTCTGACACTCTCTATCTCTCTCTGACACTCTCTATCGCTATCTGACACTCTCTGACACACTCAATCACTCTCTATCACTCTCTGACACACTCTGACACTCTCTATCACTCTATGACACTCTCTGACACTCTCTATCACTCTCTATCACTCTCTGACACACTCTGACACTCTCTGACACTCTCAGACACTCTCTGTCACTCTCTATCACTCTCTGACACTCTCTATCACTCTCTGACACTCTCTGACACTCTCTATCACTCTCTGACTCTCACTGACACTCTCAGACGCTCTCTGTCACTCTCAGACACTCTCTGTCACTCTATATCACTCTCTGACACACTCAGACACTCTGTGACAGACTCTGACACTCCCTATCACTCTATGACACTCTCTGACACTCTCAGACACTCTCATACACTCTCTATCACTCTCTGACACTCTCAGACTCACTCTCTCACTCTCTGTCACTCTCAGAAACGCTCTATCACTCTATATCACTCTCTGACACTCTCTGACGCTCTCTATCACTCTCTATCCCTCTCTGACACTCTCTGACACTCTCTGTCACTCTCTATCACTCTCTGACACTCTCTATCACTCTCTGACATTCTCAGACACTCTCTATCACTCTCTGACACTCTCTATCACTCTCTGACACCCTCTGACTCTCTCTGTCACTCTCTGACACTCACTGACACTCTCAGACGCTCTCTGTCACTCTCAGGACTCTCTATCACTCTATATCACTCTCTGACACTCTCTGACGCTCTCTATCACTCTCTATTCCTCTCTGACACTCTCTGACACTCTCTGTCACTCTCTATCACTCTCTGACACTCTCTATCACTCTCTGACACTCTCTGACACTCTCAGGGGCTCTCTATCACTCTCTATCACTCACTGACATTCCCAGACACTCTCTATCACTCTCTGACTCTCACTGACACTCTCTGACGCTCTCTGTCACTCTCAGACACTCTCTGACACTCTCTGACACTCTCTATCACTCTCTATCACTCTCTGACACACTCTGACACTCTGTGACACACTCTGACACTCTCTATCACTCTATGACACTCTCTGACGCTCTCTATCACTCTCTGACACTCTCTATCACTCTCTTACAATCTCTGACACTCTATATCACTCTCTGACACTCTCAGAGGCTCTCTATCACTCTCTATCACTCAGTGACACTCTCAGACACTCTCTATCACTCTCTGACACTCACTGACACTCTCAGACACTCTCTTTCACTCCCTGTCACTCTCAGACACTCTCTATCACTCTCTGACACTCTCTATCACTCTCTGACACTCACTGACACTCTCAGATACTCTCGTTCACTCCCTGTCACTCTCAGACACTCACTATCACTCTCTGACACTCTCTATCTCTCTCTGACACTCTCTATTGCTCTCTGACACTCTCTGACACACTCAATCACTCTCTATCACTCTCTGACACACTCTGACACTCTCTGACACTCTCTGACACTCTCTATCACTCTCTGACACTCTCTGACACTCTCTATCACTCTCTGACACTCACTGACACTCTCAGATGCCCTCTGTCACTCTCAGACACTCTCTGTCACTCTATACCACTCTCTGACACTCTCTGACGCTCTCTATCACTCTCTGACACTCTCTGACAGACTCAGGCACTCTGTGACAGACTCTGACACTCTCTATCACTCTATGACACTCTCTGACACTCTCAGACACTCTCAGACACTCTCTATCACTCTCTGACACTCTCAGAATCACTCTCTCACTCTCTGTCACTCTCAGAAACTCTCTATCACACTCTGATACTCTCTATCACTCTCGGACATTCTCAGACACTCTCTATCACTCTCTGACACTCTCTATCACTCTCTGACACCCTCTGACACTCTCTGTCACTCTCTGACACTCACTGACACTCTCAGACGCTCTCTGTCACTCTCAGACACTCTCTATCACTCTATATCACTCTCTGGCACTCTCTGACGCTCTCTATCACTGTCTATCCCTCTCTGACACTCTCTGACACTCTCTGTCACTCTCTATCACTCTCTGACACTCTCTATCACTCTCTGACACTCTCTGACACTCTCAGGGGCTCTCTATCACTCTCTATCACTCTCTGACACTCTCTATCACTCTCTGACACTCTCTATCACTCTCAGACACTCTCTGACACTCTCTATCACTCTCTGACACTCACTGACACTCTCAGATGCCCTCTGTCACTCTCAGACACTCTCTGTCACTCTATACCACTCTCTGACACTCTCTGACGCTCTCTATCACTCTCTGACACTCTCTGACAGACTCAGGCACTCTGTGACAGACTCTGACACTCTCTATCACTCTATGACACTCTCTGACACTCTCAGACACTCTCAGACACTCTCTATCACTCTCTGACACTCTCAGAATCACTCTCTCACTCTCTGTCACTCTCAGAAACTCTCTATCACACTCTGATACTCTCTATCACTCTCGGACATTCTCAGACACTCTCTATCACTCTCTGACACTCTCTATCACTCTCTGACACCCTCTGACACTCTCTGTCACTCTCTGACACTCACTGACACTCTCAGACGCTCTCTGTCACTCTCAGACACTCTCTATCACTCTATATCACTCTCTGGCACTCTCTGACGCTCTCTATCACTGTCTATCCCTCTCTGACACTCTCTGACACTCTCTGTCACTCTCTATCACTCTCTGACACTCTCTATCACTCTCTGACACTCTCTGACACTCTCAGGGGCTCTCTATCACTCTCTATCACTCTCTGACACTCTCTATCACTCTCTGACACTCTCTATCACTCTCAGACACTCACTGACACTCTCTGACACTCTCAGAGGCTCTCTATCACTCTCTGACAATCCCAGACACTCTCTATCACTCTCTGACACTCACTGACACTCTCTGACGCTCACTGACACTCTCAGACTCTCTCTGTCACTCTCAGACACTCTCTTACACTCTCTGAAACTCTCTATCACTCTCTTTCACTCTCTGACACACTCTGATACTCTGTGACAGACTCTGACACTCTCCATCACTCTATGATACTCTCTGACGCTCTCTATCACTCTCTATCACTCTCTGACACTCTCTATCACTCTCTTACAATCTCTGACACTCTCTATCACTCTCTGACAATCACTGACACTGTCAGACACTCTCTGTCACTCACTATCACTCTCTGACACTCTCTTTCACTCTCTGTCACTCTCAGACACTCTCAGACACTCTCTATCACTCTCTGTCACTCTCTGACACACTCTGACACTCTCTGACACTCTCTGACACTCTCAGACACTCTCTGTCACTCTCTATCACTCTCTGACACTCTCTATCACTCTCTGACACTCTCTATCACTCTCTGACAATCCCAGACACTCTCTATCACTCTCTGACACTCACTGACACTCTCTGACGCTCTCTGTCACTCTCAGACACTCACTGACACTCTCAGACTCTCTCTGTCACTCTCAGAAACTCTCTTACACTCTCTGACACTCTCTATCACTCTCTTTCACTCTCTGACACACTCTGATACTCTGTGACAGACTCTGACACTCTCCATCACTCTATGATACTCTCTGACGCTCTCTATCACTCTCTGACACTCTCTATCACTCTCTTACAATCTCTGACACTCTCTATCACTCTCTGACACTCACTGACACTGTCAGACACTCTCTGTCACTCACTATCACTCTCTGACACTCTCTTTCACTCTCTGTCACTCTCAGACACTCTCAGACACTCTCTATCACTCTCTGTCACTCTCTGACACACTCTGACACTCTCTGACACTCTCTGACACTCTCAGACACTCTCTGTCACTCTCTATCACTCTCTGACACTCTCTATCACTCTCTGACACTCTCTATCACTCTCTGACAGTCTCTGTCACTCTCTATCACTCTCGGACACTCTCTATCACTCACAGACACTCTCAGAGGCTCTCTATCACTCTCTATCACTCACTGACACTCTCAGACACTCTATTTCACTCTCTGTCACTCTCAGACACTCTCATACACTCTCTATCACTCTCTGACACTCTCTGACACTCTCTATCTCTCTCTGACACTCTCTATCGCTCTCTGACTCTCTCTGACACACTCAATCACTCTCTATCACTCTATGACACTCTCTATCACTCTCTATCACTCTCTGACACACTCTGACACTCTCTGGCACTCTCAGACAATCTCTGTCACTCTCTATCACTCTCTGACACACTCAGACACTCTCTGACACTCTCAGAAACTCTCTATCACTCTCTGACACTCTCTGACACTCTCAGACACTCTCCATCAATCTCTATCACTCTCTGACACTCTCTGACACTCTCAGACTCTCTCTCTCACTCTCTGTCACTCTCAGAAACTCTCTATCACTCTCTGACACTCTCTGGCACTCTCTGACACTCTCTGACACTCTCAGACACTCTCTCTCACTCTCTGAAACTCTCAGACACTCTGTATCACTCTCTGACACTCTCTATCTCTCTCTGACATTCTCAGACACTCTCTGTCACTCTCTGACACTCTCTATCACTCTCTGACACTCTCTGACACTCTCTATCACTCTCTGACACTCTCCGACACTCTCAGACACTCTCCATCAATCTCTATCACTCTCTGACACTCTCTGACACTCTCAGACTCTCTCTCTCACTCTCTGTCACTCTCAGAAACTCTCTATCACTCTCTGACACTCTCTATCACTCTCTGACATTCTCAGACACTCTCTATCACTCTGTGACACTCTCTATCACTCTGTGACACTCTCTATCACTCTCTGACACACTCTGACACTCTCTATCACTCTATGACACACTCTGACACTCTCTATCACTCTATGACACTCTCTGACGCTCTCTATCACTCTCTATCACTCTCTGACACTCTCTATCACTCTCTTACACTCTCTGACACTCTCTATCACTCTCTATCACTCTCTGACACTCACTGACACTCCCAGACACTCACTGTCACTCACTATCACTCTCTGACACTCTCTTTCACTCTCTGTCACTCTCAGACACTGTCAGACACTCTCTATCACTCGCTGACACTCTCTATCACTCTCTGACACTCTCTATCGCTCTCTGACACTCTTTGACACACTCAATCACTCTCTATCACTCTCTGACACACTCTGACTCTCTCTATCACTCGATGACACTCTCTGACACTCTCTATCACTCTCTGCCACTCTCTGACACACTCTGACACTCTCTGACACTCTCAGACACTCTTTGTCACTCTCTATCATTCTCTGACACTCTATCACTCTCTGATACTCTCTATCACTCTCTGACACTCTCTATCACTCTCTGACACTCTCTGTCAATCTCTGTCACTCTCTATCATTCTCTGACACTCTCTATCACTCTCTGACACTCTCTGTCACTCTCTGTCACTCTCTATCACACTGTGCCAATGTCTGACACTCTCAGAGGCTCTCTATCACTCTCTTTCACTCACTGACACTCTCAGACACTCTCTATCACTCTCTGACACTCACTGACACTCTCAGACACTGTCTGACACTCTCTGTCACTCTCAGACACTCTCTATCACTCTCTGACACTCTCTATCTCTCTCTGACACTCTCTACCGCTCTCTGACACTCTCTGACACACTCAATCTCTCTCTATCACTCTCTGACACACTCTGACACTCTCTATCACTCGATGACACTCTTGACACTCTCTATCACTCTATATCACTCTCTGACACACTCTGACACTCTCTGACACTCTCTGTCACTCTCTGTCACTCTCTGACACTCTCAGACACTCTCAGACACTCTCTGATACACTCTATCACTCTCTATCACTCTCTTACACTCTCTATCACTCTCTGACACTCTCTGACACTCTCTATCACACTCTGACACTCTCTGACACTCTCTGACACACTCTGACACACTCTGACACACTCTGACAATCTCTGACACTCTCAGAGTCTCTCTATCACACTCTATCACTCTCTGACACTCTCTGACACTCTCTATCAATCTCTGACACTCACTGACACTCTCAGACACTCTCTGTCACTGTCTGTCACTTTCAGACACTCTCTATCACTCTCTGACACACTCTATTACTCTCTGACACTCTCTGACACTCTCTGACACTCTCAACACTCTCTATCACTTTCTGACACTCTATATCACTCTCTGAAACTCTCTATCACTCTCTGAAACTCTCTGACACTCTCTATCACTCAATGACACTCTCTGACACTCTCTTTCATTCTCTGAAACTCTCTGACACTCTCAGACACTCTCTGACAATCACAGACACTCTCAGACACTCTCTATCACTCTCTATTGCTCACTCACACTCTCTGACACTCTTAATCACTCTCTGACACTCTCTGACACTCTCTATCACTCTCTGACACACTCTGAGACTCTCTGACACTCTCTGTCACTGTTTATCACTCTCTGACACTCTCTGACACTCTCAGACATTCTGTGACACACTCTGACACACTGTATCACTCTGTGACACTGTTTGACGCTCTCTATCACTCTCTATCACTCTCTATCACTCTCTGATACTCTCTGACACACTCTGACACTCTCTATCACTTTCTATCTCTCTCTGACACACTCTGACACTCTTAATCACTCTCTGACACTCTCTGACACTCTCTATCACTCTCTGACACTCTCTGATACTCTCTGACACTCTATATCACTCTCTGACACTCTCTATCACTCTCTGAAACTCTCTGACACTCTCTATCACTCAATGACACTCTCTGACACTCTCTATCACTCTCAGACGCTCTCTGACACTGTCTGACACTCTCAGACACTGACAATCACAGACGCTCTCACACACTTTCCATCACTCTCTATCGCTCACTCACACTCTCAGACACTCTTATTCACTCTCTGACACTCTCTATCACTCTCTATCACTCTCTGACACTCTCTGACACTCTCAGACACTCTCCATCAATCTCTATCACTCTCTGACACTCTCTGACACTCTCAGACTCTCTCTCTCACTCTCTGTCACTCTCAGAAACTCTCTATCACTCTCTGACACTCTCTGGCACTCTCTGACACTCTCTGACACTCTCAGACACTCTCTCTCACTCTCTGAAACTCTCAGACACTCTGTATCACTCTCTGACACTCTCTATCTCTCTCTGACATTCTCAGACACTCTCTGTCACTCTCTGACACTCTCTATCACTCTCTGACACTCTCTGACACTCTCTATCACTCTCTGACACTCTCCGACACTCTCAGACACTCTCCATCAATCTCTATCACTCTCTGACACTCTCTGACACTCTCAGACTCTCTCTCTCACTCTCTGTCACTCTCAGAAACTCTCTATCACTCTCTGACACTCTCTATCACTCTCTGACATTCTCAGACACTCTCTATCACTCTGTGACACTCTCTATCACTCTGTGACACTCTCTATCACTCTCTGACACACTCTGACACTCTCTATCACTCTATGACACACTCTGACACTCTCTATCACTCTATGACACTCTCTGACGCTCTCTATCACTCTCTATCACTCTCTGACACTCTCTATCACTCTCTTACACTCTCTGACACTCTCTATCACTCTCTATCACTCTCTGACACTCACTGACACTCCCAGACACTCACTGTCACTCACTATCACTCTCTGACACTCTCTTTCACTCTCTGTCACTCTCAGACACTGTCAGACACTCTCTATCACTCGCTGACACTCTCTATCACTCTCTGACACTCTCTATCGCTCTCTGACACTCTTTGACACACTCAATCACTCTCTATCACTCTCTGACACACTCTGACTCTCTCTATCACTCGATGACACTCTCTGACACTCTCTATCACTCTCTGCCACTCTCTGACACACTCTGACACTCTCTGACACTCTCAGACACTCTTTGTCACTCTCTATCATTCTCTGACACTCTATCACTCTCTGATACTCTCTATCACTCTCTGACACTCTCTATCACTCTCTGACACTCTCTGTCAATCTCTGTCACTCTCTATCATTCTCTGACACTCTCTATCACTCTCTGACACTCTCTGTCACTCTCTGTCACTCTCTATCACACTGTGCCAATGTCTGACACTCTCAGAGGCTCTCTATCACTCTCTTTCACTCACTGACACTCTCAGACACTCTCTATCACTCTCTGACACTCACTGACACTCTCAGACACTGTCTGACACTCTCTGTCACTCTCAGACACTCTCTATCACTCTCTGACACTCTCTATCTCTCTCTGACACTCTCTACCGCTCTCTGACACTCTCTGACACACTCAATCTCTCTCTATCACTCTCTGACACACTCTGACACTCTCTATCACTCGATGACACTCTTGACACTCTCTATCACTCTATATCACTCTCTGACACACTCTGACACTCTCTGACACTCTCTGTCACTCTCTGTCACTCTCTGACACTCTCAGACACTCTCAGACACTCTCTGATACACTCTATCACTCTCTATCACTCTCTTACACTCTCTATCACTCTCTGACACTCTCTGACACTCTCTATCACACTCTGACACTCTCTGACACTCTCTGACACACTCTGACACACTCTGACACACTCTGACAATCTCTGACACTCTCAGAGTCTCTCTATCACACTCTATCACTCTCTGACACTCTCTGACACTCTCTATCAATCTCTGACACTCACTGACACTCTCAGACACTCTCTGTCACTGTCTGTCACTTTCAGACACTCTCTATCACTCTCTGACACACTCTATTACTCTCTGACACTCTCTGACACTCTCTGACACTCTCAACACTCTCTATCACTTTCTGACACTCTATATCACTCTCTGAAACTCTCTATCACTCTCTGAAACTCTCTGACACTCTCTATCACTCAATGACACTCTCTGACACTCTCTTTCATTCTCTGAAACTCTCTGACACTCTCAGACACTCTCTGACAATCACAGACACTCTCAGACACTCTCTATCACTCTCTATTGCTCACTCACACTCTCTGACACTCTTAATCACTCTCTGACACTCTCTGACACTCTCTATCACTCTCTGACACACTCTGAGACTCTCTGACACTCTCTGTCACTGTTTATCACTCTCTGACACTCTCTGACACTCTCAGACATTCTGTGACACACTCTGACACACTGTATCACTCTGTGACACTGTTTGACGCTCTCTATCACTCTCTATCACTCTCTATCACTCTCTGATACTCTCTGACACACTCTGACACTCTCTATCACTTTCTATCTCTCTCTGACACACTCTGACACTCTTAATCACTCTCTGACACTCTCTGACACTCTCTATCACTCTCTGACACTCTCTGATACTCTCTGACACTCTATATCACTCTCTGACACTCTCTATCACTCTCTGAAACTCTCTGACACTCTCTATCACTCAATGACACTCTCTGACACTCTCTATCACTCTCAGACGCTCTCTGACACTGTCTGACACTCTCAGACACTGACAATCACAGACGCTCTCACACACTTTCCATCACTCTCTATCGCTCACTCACACTCTCAGACACTCTTATTCACTCTCTGACACTCTCTATCACTCTCTATCACTCTCTGACACTCTCTGACACTCTCCATCACTCGATGACACTCTGTGACACTCTCTATCACTCTCCATCACTCTCTGACACTCTCTGACACTCTCTGACACACTCTGACACTCTATATCACTCTCTATCACTCTCTGACTCTCTCTGACACTCTCTATCACTCTCTATCACTCTCTGACACTCTCTGACACTCTCTGACACTCTCTGTCGCACAATGACACTCTGTGACACTCTCTATCACTCTCTGACACTCTCTGACATAATCAGACACTCTGTGACACACTCTGACACTCTCTATCACTCTATGACACTCTCTGAAGCTCTCTATCACTCTCTATTACACTCTGACACTCTCTGACACACTCTGACACTCTCTATCACTCTCTGACATTCTCCATCACTCTATGACACTCTCTGACACTCTCTATCACTCTATATCTTTCTCTGACACTCTCTGACACTCTCAGACACTCTCTCTCACTCTTTATCACTCTCTGACACTCTCTGACACTCTCAGAAACACTTTGACAATCACAGACACTCTCAGACTCTCTCTATCACTCTCTACCACTCTCTGACACTCTCTATCACTCTCTGACAATCTCTGACACCCTCTGACACACTCTGACACACTCTGACACTCTCTGACACTCTCAGAGGCTCTCTATCACACTCCATCACTCTCTGACACTCTCAGAAACTCTCTATCAATCTCTGACACTCACTGAAACTCTCAGACGCTCTCTGTCACTCTCTGTCACTCTCAGACACTCTCTGACAATCACAGACACTCTCAGACACTCTCTATCACTCTCTATTGCTCACTCACACTCTCTGACACTCTTAATCACTCTCTGACACTCTCTGACACTCTCTATCACTCTCTGACACTCTCTGACACTCTCAGACACTCTCTGTCACTGTTTATCACTCTCTGACACTCTCTGACACTCTCTGTCACTGTTTATCACTCTCTGACACTCTCTGACACTCTCAGACATTCTGTGACACACTCTGACACACTCTATCACCCTGTGACACTCTTTGACGCTCTCTATCACTCTCTGACACACTCTGACACTCTCTGACACTCTCAGAAACTCTCTATCACTCTCTGACACTCTCTGACACTCTCAGACATTCTGTGACACACTCTGACACACTCTATCACCCTGTGACACTCTTTGACGCTCTCTATCACTCTCTGACACACTCTGACACTCTCTGACACTCTCAGACACTCTCTCTCACTCTCTGAAACTCTCAGACACTCTGTATCACTCTCTGACACTCTCTATCTCTCTCTGACATTCTCAGACACTCTCTGTCACTCTCTGACACTCTATATCACTCTCTGACACTCTCTGACACTCTCTATCACTCTCTGACACTCTCCGACACTCTCAGACACTCTCCATCAATCTCTATCACTCTCTGACACTCTCTGACACTCTCAGACTCTCTCTCTCACTCTCTGTCACTCTCAGAAACTCTCTATCACTCTCTGACACTCTCTGGCACTCTCTGACACTCTCTGACACTCTCAGACACTCTCTCTCACTCTCTGAAACTCTCAGACACTCTGTATCACTCTCTGACACTCTCTATCTCTCTCTGACATTCTCAGACACTCTCTGTCACTCTCTGACACTCTCTATCACTCTCTGACACTCTCTGACACTCTCTATCACTCTCTGACACTCTCCGACACTCTCAGACACTCTCCATCAATCTCTATCACTCTCTGACACTCTCTGACACTCTCAGACTCTCTCTCTCACTCTCTGTCACTCTCAGAAACTCTCTATCACTCTCTGACACTCTCTATCACTCTCTGACATTCTCAGACACTCTCTATCACTCTGTGACACTCTCTATCACTCTGTGACACTCTCTATCACTCTCTGACACACTCTGACACTCTCTATCACTCTATGACACACTCTGACACTCTCTATCACTCTATGACACTCTCTGACGCTCTCTATCACTCTCTATCACTCTCTGACACTCTCTATCACTCTCTTACACTCTCTGACACTCTCTATCACTCTCTATCACTCTCTGACACTCACTGACACTCCCAGACACTCACTGTCACTCACTATCACTCTCTGACACTCTCTTTCACTCTCTGTCACTCTCAGACACTGTCAGACACTCTCTATCACTCGCTGACACTCTCTATCACTCTCTGACACTCTCTATCGCTCTCTGACACTCTTTGACACACTCAATCACTCTCTATCACTCTCTGACACACTCTGACTCTCTCTATCACTCGATGACACTCTCTGACACTCTCTATCACTCTCTGCCACTCTCTGACACACTCTGACACTCTCTGACACTCTCAGACACTCTTTGTCACTCTCTATCATTCTCTGACACTCTATCACTCTCTGATACTCTCTATCACTCTCTGACACTCTCTATCACTCTCTGACACTCTCTGTCAATCTCTGTCACTCTCTATCATTCTCTGACACTCTCTATCACTCTCTGACACTCTCTGTCACTCTCTGTCACTCTCTATCACACTGTGCCAATGTCTGACACTCTCAGAGGCTCTCTATCACTCTCTTTCACTCACTGACACTCTCAGACACTCTCTATCACTCTCTGACACTCACTGACACTCTCAGACACTGTCTGACACTCTCTGTCACTCTCAGACACTCTCTATCACTCTCTGACACTCTCTATCTCTCTCTGACACTCTCTACCGCTCTCTGACACTCTCTGACACACTCAATCTCTCTCTATCACTCTCTGACACACTCTGACACTCTCTATCACTCGATGACACTCTTGACACTCTCTATCACTCTATATCACTCTCTGACACACTCTGACACTCTCTGACACTCTCTGTCACTCTCTGTCACTCTCTGACACTCTCAGACACTCTCAGACACTCTCTGATACACTCTATCACTCTCTATCACTCTCTTACACTCTCTATCACTCTCTGACACTCTCTGACACTCTCTATCACTCTCTGACACTCTCTGACACTCTCTGACACTCTCTGACACACTCTGACACACTCTGACACACTCTGACAATCTCTGACACTCTCAGAGTCTCTCTATCACACTCTATCACTCTCTGACACTCTCTGACACTCTCTATCAATCTCTGACACTCACTGACACTCTCAGACACTCTCTGTCACTGTCTGTCACTTTCAGACACTCTCTATCACTCTCTGACACACTCTATTACTCTCTGACACTCTCTGACACTCTCTGACACTCTCTGACACTCTCAACACTCTCTATCACTTTCTGACACTCTATATCACTCTCTGAAACTCTCTATCACTCTCTGAAACTCTCTGACACTCTCTATCACTCAATGACACTCTCTGACACTCTCTTTCATTCTCTGAAACTCTCTGACACTCTCAGACACTCTCTGACAATCACAGACACTCTCAGACACTCTCTATCACTCTCTATTGCTCACTCACACTCTCTGACACTCTTAATCACTCTCTGACACTCTCTGACACTCTCTATCACTCTCTGACACACTCTGAGACTCTCTGACACTCTCTGTCACTGTTTATCACTCTCTGACACTCTCTGACACTCTCAGACATTCTGTGACACACTCTGACACACTGTATCACTCTGTGACACTGTTTGACGCTCTCTATCACTCTCTATCACTCTCTATCACTCTCTGATACTCTCTGACACACTCTGACACTCTCTATCACTTTCTATCTCTCTCTGACACACTCTGACACACTCTGACACTCTCTGATACTCTCTGACACTCTATATCACTCTCTGACACTCTCTATCACTCTCTGAAACTCTCTGACACTCTCTATCACTCAATGACACTCTCTGACACTCTCTATCACTCTCAGACGCTCTCTGACACTGTCTGACACTCTCAGACACTGACAATCACAGACGCTCTCACACACTTTCCATCACTCTCTATCGCTCACTCACACTCTCAGACACTCTTATTCACTCTCTGACACTCTCTATCACTCTCTATCACTCTCTGACACTCTCTGACACTCTCCATCACTCGATGACACTCTGTGACACTCTCTATCACTCTCCATCACTCTCTGACACTCTCTGACACTCTCTGACACACTCTGACACTCTATATCACTCTCTATCACTCTCTGACTCTCTCTGACACTCTCTATCACTCTCTATCACTCTCTGACACTCTCTGACACTCTCTGACACTCTCTGTCGCACAATGACACTCTGTGACACTCTCTATCACTCTCTGACACTCTCTGACATAATCAGACACTCTGTGACACACTCTGACACTCTCTATCACTCTATGACACTCTCTGAAGCTCTCTATCACTCTCTATTACACTCTGACACTCTCTGACACACTCTGACACTCTCTATCACTCTCTGACATTCTCCATCACTCTATGACACTCTCTGACACTCTCTATCACTCTATATCTTTCTCTGACACTCTCTGACACTCTCAGACACTCTCTCTCACTCTTTATCACTCTCTGACACTCTCTGACACTCTCAGAAACACTTTGACAATCACAGACACTCTCAGACTCTCTCTATCACTCTCTACCACTCTCTGACACTCTCTATCACTCTCTGACAATCTCTGACACCCTCTGACACACTCTGACACACTCTGACACTCTCTGACACTCTCAGAGGCTCTCTATCACACTCCATCACTCTCTGACACTCTCAGAAACTCTCTATCAATCTCTGACACTCACTGAAACTCTCAGACGCTCTCTGTCACTCTCTGTCACTCTCAGACACTCTCTGACAATCACAGACACTCTCAGACACTCTCTATCACTCTCTATTGCTCACTCACACTCTCTGACACTCTTAATCACTCTCTGACACTCTCTGACACTCTCTATCACTCTCTGACACTCTCTGACACTCTCAGACACTCTCTGTCACTTTTTATCACTCTCTGACACTCTCTGACACTCTCTGTCACTGTTTATCACTCTCTGACACTCTCTGACACTCTCAGACATTCTGTGACACACTCTGACACACTCTATCACCCTGTGACACTCTTTGACGCTCTCTATCACTCTCTGACACACTCTGACACTCTCTGACACTCTCAGAAACTCTCTATCACTCTCTGACACTCTCTGACACTCTCAGACACTCTCCATCAATCTCTATCACTCTCTGACACTCTCTGACACTCTCAGACTCTCTCTCTCACTCTCTGTCACTCTCAGAAACTCTCTATCACTCTCTGACACTCTCTGGCACTCTCTGACACTCTCAGACACTCTCTCTCACTCTCTGAAACTCTCAGACACTCTGTATCACTCTCTGACACTCTCTATCTCTCTCTGACATTCTCAGACACTCTCTGTCACTCTCTGACACTCTATATCACTCTCTGACACTCTCTGACACTCTCTATCACTCTCTGACACTCTCCGACACTCTCAGACACTCTCCATCAATCTCTATCACTCTCTGACACTCTCTGACACTCTCAGACTCTCTCTCTCACTCTCTGTCACTCTCAGAAACTCTCTATCACTCTCTGACACTCTCTATCACTCTCTGACATTCTCAGACACTCTCTATCACTCTGTGACACTCTCTATCACTCTGTGACACTCTCTATCACTCTCTGACACACTCTGACACTCTCTATCACTCTATGACACACTCTGACACTCTCTATCACTCTATGACACTCTCTGACGCTCTCTATCACTCTCTATCACTCTCTGACACTCTCTATCACTCTCTTACACTCTCTGACACTCTCTATCACTCTCTATCACTCTCTGACACTCACTGACACTCCCAGACACTCACTGACACTCTCTATCACTCTCTGACACTCTCTTTCACTCTCTGTCACTCTCAGACACTGTCAGACACTCTCTATCACTCGCTGACACTCTCTATCACTCTCTGACACTCTCTATCGCTCTCTGACACTCTTTGACACACTCAATCACTCTCTATCACTCTCTGACACACTCTGACTCTCTCTATCACTCGATGACACTCTCTGACACTCTCTATCACTCTCTGCCACTCTCTGACACACTCTGACACTCTCTGACACTCTCAGACACTCTTTGTCACTCTCTATCATTCTCTGACACTCTATCACTCTCTGATACTCTCTATCACTCTCTGACACTCTCTATCACTCTCTGACACTCTCTGTCAATCTCTGTCACTCTCTATCATTCTCTGACACTCTCTATCACTCTCTGACACTCTCTGTCACTCTCTGTCACTCTCTATCACACTGTGCCAATGTCTGACACTCTCAGAGGCTCTCTATCACTCTCTTTCACTCACTGACACTCTCAGACACTCTCTATCACTCTCTGACACTCACTGACACTCTCAGACACTGTCTGACACTCTCTGTCACTCTCTGACACACTCAATCTCTCTCTATCACTCTCTGACACACTCTGACACTCTCTATCACTCGATGACACTCTTGACACTCTCTATCACTCTATATCACTCTCTGACACACTCTGACACTCTCTGACACTCTCAGACACTCTCTGTCACTCTCTGACACTCTCAGACACTCTCAGACATTCTCTGATACACTCTATCACTCTCTATCACTCTCTTACACTCTCTATCACTCTCTGACACTCTCTGACACTCTCTATCACACTCTGACACTCTCTGACACTCTCTGACACACTCTGACACACTCTGACACACTCTGACAATCTCTGACACTCTCAGAGTCTCTCTATCACACTCTATCACTCTCTGACACTCTCTATCAATCTCTGACACTCACTGACACTCTCAGACACTCTCTGTCACTGTCTGTCATTTCAGACACTCTCTATCACTCTCTGACACACTCTATTACTCTCTGACACTCTCTGACACTCTCTGACACTCTCAACACTCTCTATCACTTTCTGACACTCTATATCACTCTCTGAAACTCTCTATCACTCTCTGAAACTCTCTGACACTCTCTATCACTCAATGACACTCTCTGACACTCTCTTTCATTCTCTGAAACTCTCTGACACTCTCAGACACTCTCTGACAATCACAGACACTCTCAGACACTCTCTATCACTCTCTATTGCTCACTCACACTCTCTGACACTCTTAATCACTCTCTGACACTCTCTGACACTCTCTATCACTCTCTGACACACTCTGAGACTCTCTGACACTCTCTGTCACTGTTTATCACTCTCTGACACTCTCTGACACTCTCAGACATTCTGTGACACACTCTGACACACTGTATCACTCTGTGACACTGTTTGACGCTCTCTATCACTCTCTATCACTCTCTATCACTCTCTGATACTCTCTGACACACTCTGACACTCTCTATCACTTTCTATCTCTCTCTGACACACTCTGACACACTCTGACACTCTCTGATACTCTCTGACACTCTATATCACTCTCTGACACTCTCTATCACTCTCTGAAACTCTCTGACACTCTCTATCACTCAATGACACTCTCTGACACTCTCTATCACTCTCAGACGCTCTCTGACACTGTCTGACACTCTCAGACACTGACAATCACAGACGCTCTCACACACTTTCCATCACTCTCTATCGCTCACTCACACTCTCAGACACTCTTATTCACTCTCTGACACTCTCTATCACTCTCTATCACTCTCTGACACTCTCTGACACTCTCCATCACTCGATGACACTCTGTGACACTCTCTATCACTCTCCATCACTCTCTGACACTCTCTGACACTCTCTGACACACTCTGACACTCTCTGACACTCTCTGACACTCTCTGACACTCTCTGTCGCACAATGACACTCTGTGACACTCTCTATCACTCTCTGACACTCTCTGACATAATCAGACACTCTGTGACACACTCTGACACTCTCTATCACTCTATGACACTCTCTGAAGCTCTCTATCACTCTCTATTACACTCTGACACTCTCTGACACACTCTGACACTCTCTATCACTCTCTGACATTCTCCATCACTCTATGACACTCTCTGACACTCTCTATCACTCTATATCTTTCTCTGACACTCTCTGACACTCTCAGACACTCTCTCTCACTCTTTATCACTCTCTGACACTCTCTGACACTCTCAGAAACACTCTGACAATCACAGACACTCTCAGACTCTCTCTATCACTCTCTACCACTCTCTGACACTCTCTATCACTCTCTGACAATCTCTGACACCCTCTGACACACTCTGACACACTCTGACACTCTCTGACACTCTCAGAGGCTCTCTATCACACTCCATCACTCTCTGACACTCTCAGAAACTCTCTATCAATCTCTGACACTCACTGAAACTCTCAGACGCTCTCTGTCACTCTCTGTCACTCTCAGACACTCTCTGACAATCACAGACACTCTCAGACACTCTCTATCACTCTCTATTGCTCACTCACACTCTCTGACACTCTTAATCACTCTCTGACACTCTCTGACACTCTCTATCACTCTCTGACACTCTCTGACACTCTCAGACACTCTCTGTCACTGTTTATCACTCTCTGACACTCTCTGACACTCTCTGTCACTGTTTATCACTCTCTGACACTCTCTGACACTCTCAGACATTCTGTGACACACTCTGACACACTCTATCACCCTGTGACACTCTTTGACGCTCTCTATCACTCTCTGTCACTCTCTGGCACTCTCTGACAAGCTCTGACACTCTCTATCACTTTCTATCTCTCTCTGACACACTCTGACACACTCTGACACTCTCTGACACTCTCTGACACTCTATATCACTCTCTGACACTCTCTGACACTCTCTGAAACTCTCTGACACTCTCTATCACTCAATGACACTCTCTGACACTCTCTATCACTCTCAGACGCTCTCTGACACTCTCTGACACTCTCAGACACAGACAATCACAGACACTCTCAGACACTCTCTATCACTCTCTATCGCTCACTCACACTCTCAGACACTCTTAATCAATCTCTGACACTCTCTATCACTCTCCATCACTCTCTGATGCTCTCTGACACTCTCTGACACACTCTATCACTCAATGACTCTCTCTGACACTCTCTATCACTCTCAGGCACTCTCTATCACTCTTTATCACTCTCTGACTCTCTCTGACAATCTCTGACACTCTCCATCAGGCTCTGACACTCTCTATCACTCTCTATCACTCTCTGACACTCTCTGACACTCTCTATCACTCTCTATCACTCTCTGACACTCTCTGACACTGTCTATCATTCTCCATCACTCTCTGACACTCTCTGACACATTCAGACACTCTGTGACTCACTCTGACACTCTCTATCACTCTCTGACACTCTCCATCACTCTCTGACACTCTCTGACAATCTCCATCACTCGATGACACTCTGTGACACTCTCTATCACTCTCCATCACTCTCTGACACTCTCGGACACACTCTGACACTCTCAGACACTCTCTATCACACTGCGTATCACTCTCTGACACCCAATGACACTCTCTATCACTCTCTGACACTCTATATCACTCTCTATCACTCTCTGACACTCTCTGACACTCTCTATCACTCTCCATCACTCTCTGACACTCTCTATCACTCAATGACACTCTGTGACAGTCTCTATCACTCTCTGACACTCTCTGACAAAATCAGACACTCTGTGACACACTCTGACACTCTCTATCACTCTATGACAGTCTCTGACGCTCTCTATCACTCTCTATTACGCTCTGACACTCTCTGACACACTCTGACACTCTCTATCACTCTCTGACACTCTCCATCACTCTATGACACTCTCTATCACTCTCTATCACTCTCTATCACTCTCTGACACTCTCTGACAACCTCTGACACACTCTGACACTCTCTGACACTCTCTATCACTCTCTGACACTCTCTGACACCCTCTGACACTCTCTGACACACTCTGACACTCGCTGACACTCTCAGACGCTCTCTAGCACACTCTATCACTCTCTGACACTCTCTGACACTCTCTATCAATCTCTGACACTCACTGACACTCTCAGACACTCTCTGTCACTCTCTGTCACTTTCAGACACTCTCTCTCACTCTCTGACACTCTCTGACACCCTCTGACACACTCTGACACACTCTGACACTCTCTATCACTCTATGACAGTCTCTGACGCTCTCTATCACTCTCTATTACGCTCTGACACTCTCTGACACACTCTGACACTCTCTGACACTCTCTATCACTCTCTGACACTCTCTGACACCCTCTGACACACTCTGACACACTCTGACACTCTCTGACACTCTCAGAGGCTCTCTAGCACACTCTATCACTCTCTGACACTCTCAGACACTCTCTATCAATCTCTGACACTCACTGACACTCTCAGACACTCTCTGTCACTCTCTGTCACTTTCAGACACTCTCTATCACTCTCTGACACACTCTATCACTCTCTGACACTATCTGACACTCTCTGACACTCTCTATCACTCTCTATCACTTTCTGACACTCTATATCACTCTCTGAAACTCTCTATCACTCTCTGAAACTCTCTGACACTCTCTATCACTCAATGACACTCTCTGACACTCTCTATCATTCTCTGACACTCTCTGACACTCTCAGACACTCTCTGACAATCACAGACACTCTCAGACACTCTCTATCACTCTCAGACACTCTCTATCACTCTCTATTGCTCACTCACACTCTCTGACACTCTTAATCACTCTCTGACACTCTCTGACACTCTCTATCACTCTCTGACACACTCTGAGACTCTCTGACACTCTCTGCCACTGTTTATCACTCTCTGACACTCTCAGACATTCTGTGACACACTCTGACACACTCTATCACTCTGTGACACTCTTTAACGCTCTCTATCTCTCTCTATCACTCTCTGATACTCTCTGACACACTCTGACACTGTCTATCACTTTCTATCTCTCTCTGACACACTCTGACACACTGTGACACTCTCTGACCATCTCTGACACTCTATATCACTCTCTGACACTCTCGATCACTCTCTGAAACTCTCTGACACTCTCTATCACTCAATGACGCTCTCTGACACTCTCTATCACTCTCAGACGCTCTCTGACACTGTCTGACACTCTCAGACACTGACAATCACAGACGCTCTCAGACACTCTCCATCACTCTCTATCGCTCACTCACACTCTCAGACACTCTCTATCACTCTCTGACACTCTCTGACACTCTCTGACACCCTCAGACACACTCTGACACACTCTGACAATCTCTGACAGTCTCAGAGGCTCTCTATCACACTCTATCACTCTCTGACACTCTCAGACACTCTCTATCAATCTCTGACACTCACTGACACTCTCAGACACTCTCTGTCACTCTCTGTCACTTTCAGACACTCTCTATCACTCTCTGACACATTCTATCACTCTCTGACACTCTCTGACACTCTCAACACTCTCTATCACTTTCTGACACTCTATATCACTCTCTGAAACTCTCTATCACTCTCTGAAACTCTCTGACACTCTCTATCACTCAATGACACTCTCTGACACTCTCTTTCATTCTCTGACACTCTCTGTCACTCTCAGACACTCTCTGACAATCACAGACACTCTCAGACACTCTCTATCACTCTCTATTGCTCACTCACACTCTGACACTCTTAATCACTCTCTGACACTCTCTGACACTCTCAGACATTCTGTGACACACTCTGACACACTCTATCACTCTGTGACACTCTTTGACGCTCTCTATCACTCTCTATCACTCTCTGATACTCTCTATCACTCTCTTACACTCTCTGACACTCTCTGTCACTCACTATCACTCTCTGACACTCTCTTTCACTCTCTGTCACTCTCAGACAATCTCAGACACTCTCTATCACTCTCTGACACTCTCTATCACTCTCTGACACTCTCTGTCACTCTCTGACACTCTCTGACACACTCAATCACTCTCTATCACTCTCTGACTCTCTCTATCACCCGATGACACTCTCTGACACTATCACTCTCTCTCACTCTCTGACACACACTGACACTCTCTGACACTCTCAGACACTCTCTGTCACTCTCTATCACTCTCTGACACTCTCTATCATTCTCTGACACTCTCTGTCACTCTCTATCACACTCTGACTCTCTCTGACATTCTCAGAGGCTCTCTATCACTCTCTATCACTCAGTGACACTCTCAGACACTCTCTATCACTCTCTGACTCTCACTGACACTCTCAGACACTCTCTTTCACTCTCTCTCACTCTCAGACACTCTCTATCACTCTCTGACACTCTCTATCTCTCTCTGACACACTCTATCGCTCTCTGACACTCTCTGACACACTCAATCACTCTCTATCACTCTCTGACACACTCTGACACTCTCTATCACTCTATGGCACTCTCTGACACTCTCAATCACTCTCTATCACTCTCTGACACACTCTGACACTCTCTGACACTCTCAGACACTCTCTGTCACTCTCTGTCACTCGCTGACACTCGCTATCACTCTCTGACACTCTCTGGCACTCTCTATCACTCTCTGACACACTCTGACACACTCTGACACTCTCTATCACTCTATGACAGTCTCTGACGCTCTCTATCACTCTCTATTACGCTCTGACACTCTCTGACACACTCTGACACTCTCTATCACTCTCTGACACTCTCCATCACTCTATGACACTCTCTATCACTCTCTATCACTCTCTATCACTCTCTGACACTCTCTGACAACCTCTGACACACTCTGACACTCTCTGACACTCTCTATCACTCTCTGACACTCTCTGACACCCTCTGACACACTCTGACACACTCTGACACTCTCTATCACTCTCAGAGGCTCTCTAGCACACTCTATCACTCTCTGACACTCTCAGACACTCTATCAATCTCTGACACTCACTGACACTCTCAGACACTCTCTGTCACTCTCTGTCACTTTCAGACACTCTCTATCACTCTCTGACACACTCTATCACTCTCTGACACTCTCTGACACTCTCTGACACTCTTTATCACTCTCTATCACTTTCTGACACTCTATATCACTCTCTGAAACTCTCTATCACTCTCTGAAACTCTCTGACACTCTCTATCACTCAATGACACTCTCTGACACTCTCTATCATTCTCTGACACTCTCTGACACTCTCAGACACTCTCTGACAATCACAGACACTCTCAGACACTCTCTATCACTCTCTATTGCTCACTCACACTCTCTGACACTCTTAATCGCTCTCTGACACTCTCTGACACTCTCTATCACTCTCTGACACACTCTGAGACTCTCTGACACTCTCTGCCACTGTTTATCACTCTCTGACACTCTCAGACATTCTGTGACACACTCTGACACACTCTATCACTCTGTGACACTCTTTAACGCTCTCTATCACTCTCTATCACTCTCTGATACTCTCTGACACACTCTGACACTGTCTATCACTTTCTATCTCTCTCTCTGACACACTCTGACACACTGTGACACTCTCTGACCATCTCTGACACTCTATATCACTCTCTGACACTCTCGATCACTCTCTGAAACTCTCTGACACTCTCTATCACTCAATGACGCTCTCTGACACTCTCTATCACTCTCAGACGCTCTCTGACACTGTCTGACACTCTCAGACACTGACAATCACAGACGCTCTCAGACACTCTCCATCACTCTCTATCGCTCACTCACACTCTCAGACACTCTCTATCACTCTCTGACACTCTCTGACACTCTCTGACACCCTCAGACACACTCTGACACACTCTGACAATCTCTGACAGTCTCAGAGGCTCTCTATCACACTCTATCACTCTCTGACACTCTCAGACACTCTCTATCAATCTCTGACACTCACTGACACTCTCAGACACTCTCTGTCACTCTCTGTCACTTTCAGACACTCTCTATCACTCTCTGACACATTCTATCACTCTCTGACACTCTCTGACACTCTCAACACTCTCTATCACTTTCTGACACTCTATATCACTCTCTGAAACTCTCTATCACTCTCTGAAACTCTCTGACACTCTCTATCACTCAATGACACTCTCTGACACTCTCTTTCATTCTCTGACACTCTCTGTCACTCTCAGACACTCTCTGACAATCACAGACACTCTCAGACACTCTCTATCACTCTCTATTGCTCACTCACACTCTGACACTCTTAATCACTCTCTGACACTCTCTGACACTCTCTATCGCTCTCTGACACACTCTGAGACTCTCTGACACTCTCTGCCACTGTTTATCACTCTCTGACACTCTCAGACATTCTGTGACACACTCTGACACACTCTATCACTCTGTGACACTCTTTGACGCTCTCTATCACTCTCTATCACTCTCTGATACTCTCTATCACTCTCTTACACTCACTGACACTCTCTGTCACTCACTATCACTCTCTGACACTCTCTTTCACTCTCTGTCACTCTCAGACAATCTCAGACACTCTCTATCACTCTCTGACACTCTCTATCACTCTCTGACACTCTCTGTCACTCTCTGACACTCTCTGACACACTCAATCACTCTCTATCACTCTCTGACTCTCTCTATCACCCGATGACACTCTCTGACACTATCACTCTCTCTCACTCTCTGACACACACTGACACTCTCTGACACTCTCAGACACTCTCTGTCACTCTCTATCACTCTCTGACACTCTCTATCATTCTCTGACACTCTCTGTCACTCTCTATCACACTCTGACTCTCTCTGACATTCTCAGAGGCTCTCTATCACTCTCTATCACTCAGTGACACTCTCAGACACTCTCTATCACTCTCTGACACTCACTGACACTCTCAGACACTCTCTTTCACTCTCTCTCACTCTCAGACACTCTCTATCACTCTCTGACACTCTCTATCTCTCTCTGACACACTCTATCGCTCTCTGACACTCTCTGACACACTCAATCACTCTCTATCACTCTCTGACACACTCTGACACTCTCTATCACTCTATGGCACTCTCTGACACTCTCAATCACTCTCTATCACTCTCTGACACACTCTGACACTCTCTGACACTCTCAGACACTCTCTGTCACTCTCTGTCACTCGCTGACACTCGCTATCACTCTCTGACACTCTCTGGCACTCTCTATCACTCTCTGACACACTCTGACACACTCTGACACTCTCTATCACTCTCTGACACTCTCTATCACTCTCTGACACTCTCTGTCACTCTCTGACACTCTCTGACACACTCAATCACTCTCTATCACTCTCTGACTCTCTCTATCACCCGATGACACTCTCTGACACTATCACTCTCTCTCACTCTCTGACACACACTGACACTCTCTGACACTCTCAGACACTCTCTGTCACTCTCTATCACTCTCTGACATTCTCTATCATTCTCTGACACTCTCTGTCACTCTCTATCACACTCTGACTCTCTCTGACATTCTCAGAGGCTCTCTATCACTCTCTATCACTCAGTGACACTCTCAGACACTCTCTATCACTCTCTGACACTCACTGACACTCTCAGACACTCTCTTTCACTCTCTCTCACTCTCAGACACTCTCTATCACTCTCTGACACTCTCTATCTCTCTCTGACACACTCTATCGCTCTCTGACACTCTCTGACACACTCAATCACTCTCTATCACTCTCTGACACACTCTGACACTCTCTATCACTCTATGGCACTCTCTGACACTCTCAATCACTCTCTATCACTCTCTGACACTCGCTATCACTCTCTGACACTCTCTGGCACTCTCTATCACTCTCTGACACACTCTGACACACTCTGACACTCTCTATCACTCTATGACAGTCTCTGACGCTCTCTATCACTCTCTATTACGCTCTGACACTCTCTGACACACTCTGACACTCTCTATCACTCTCTGACAATCTCCATCACTCTATGACACTCTCTATCACTCTCTATCACTCTCTATCACTCTCTGACACTCTCTGACAACCTCTGACACACTCTGACACTCTCTGACACTCTCTATCACTCTCTGACACTCTCTGACACCCTCTGACACACTCTGACACACTCTGACACTCTCTATCACTCTCAGAGGCTCTCTAGCACACTCTATCACTCTCTGACACTCTCAGACACTCTATCAATCTCTGACACTCACTGACACTCTCAGACACTCTCTGTCACTCTCTGTCACTTTCAGACACTCTCTATCACTCTCTGACACACTCTATCACTCTCTGACACTCTCTGACACTCTCTGACACTCTTTATCACTCTCTATCACTTTCTGACACTCCATATCACTCTCTGAAACTCTCTATCACTCTCTGAAACTCTCTGACACTCTCTATCACTCAATGACACTCTCTGACACTCTCTATCATTCTCTGACACTCTCTGACACTCTCAGACACTCTCTGACAATCACAGACACTCTCAGACACTCTCTATCACTCTCTATTGCTCACTCACACTCTCTGACACTCTTAATCACTCTCTGACACTCTCTGACACTCTCTATCACTCTCTGACACACTCTGAGACTCTCTGACACTCTCTGCCACTGTTTATCACTCTCTGACACTCTCAGACATTCTGTGACACACTCTGACACACTCTATCACTCTGTGACACTCTTTAACGCTCTCTATCACTCTCTATCACTCTCTGATACTCTCTGACACACTCTGACACTGTCTATCACTTTCTATCTCTCTCTGACACACTCTGACACACTGTGACACTCTCTGACCATCTCTGACACTCTATATCACTCTCTGACACTCTCGATCACTCTCTGAAACTCTCTGACACTCTCTATCACTCAATGACGCTCTCTGACACTCTCTATCACTCTCAGACGCTCTCTGACACTGTCTGACACTCTCAGACACTGACAATCACAGACGCTCTCAGACACTCTCCATCACTCTCTATCGCTCACTCACACTCTCAGACACTCTCTATCACTCTCTGACACTCTCTGACACTCTCTGACACCCTCAGACACACTCTGACACACTCTGACAATCTCTGACAGTCTCAGAGGCTCTCTATCACACTCTATCACTCTCTGACACTCTCAGACACTCTCTGTCACTCTCTGTCACTTTCAGACACTCTCTATCACTCTCTGACACATTCTATCACTCTCTGACACTCTCTGACACTCTCAACACTCTCTATCACTTTCTGACACTCTAAATCACTCTCTGAAACTCTCTATCACTCTCTGAAACTCTCTGACACTCTCTATCACTCAATGACACTCTCTGACACTCTCTTTCATTCTCTGACACTCTCTGTCACTCTCAGACACTCTCTGACAATCACAGACACTCTCAGACACTCTCTATCACTCTCTATTGCTCACTCACACTCTGACACTCTTAATCACTCTCTGACACTCTCTGACACTCTCTATCGCTCTCTGACACACTCTGAGACTCTCTGACACTCTCTGCCACTGTTTATCACTCTCTGACACTCTCAGACATTCTGTGACACACTCTGACACACTCTATCACTCTGTGACACTCTTTGACGCTCTCTATCACTCTCTATCACTCTCTGATACTCTCTATCACTCTCTTACACTCTCTGACACTCTCTGTCACTCACTATCACTCTCTGACACTCTCTTTCACTCTCTGTCACTCTCAGACAATCTCAGACACTCTCTATCACTCTCTGACACTCTCTATCACTCTCTGACACTCTCTGTCACTCTCTGACACTCTCTGACACACTCAATCACTCTCTATCACTCTCTGACTCTCTCTATCACCCGATGACACTCTCTGACACTATCACTCTCTCTCACTCTCTGACACACACTGACACTCTCTGACACTCTCAGACACTCTCTGTCACTCTCTATCACTCTCTGACACTCTCTATCATTCTCTGACACTCTCTGTCACTCTCTATCACACTCTGACTCTCTCTGACATTCTCAGAGGCTCTCTATCACTCTCTATCACTCAGTGACACTCTCAGACACTCTCTATCACTCTCTGACACTCACTGACACTCTCAGACACTCTCTTTCACTCTCTCTCACTCTCAGACACTCTCTATCACTCTCTGACACTCTCTATCTCTCTCTGACACACTCTATCGCTCTCTGACACTCTCTGACATACTCAATCACTCTCTATCACTCTCTGACACACTCTGACACTCTCTATCACTCTATGGCACTCTCTGACACTCTCTATCACTCTCTATCACTCTCTGACACACTCTGACACTCTCTGACACTCTCAGACACTCTCTGTCACTCTCTGTCACTCGCTGACACTCGCTATCACTCTCTGACACTCTCTGGCACTCTCTGGCACTCTCTATCACTCTCTGACACTCACTGACACTCTCAGACGCTCTCTGTCACTCTCAGACACTCTCTATCACTCTATAGAACTCTCTGACACTCTCTGACGCTCTCTATCACTCTCTTTAACTCTCTGACACTCTCTGACACACTCAGACACTCTGTGACAGACTCTGACACGCTCTATCACTCTATGACACACTCTGACACTCTCTGACACTCTCAGACACTCTCTATCACTCTCTATCACTCTCTAACACTCTCAGAATCTCTCTCTCACTCTCTGACACTCTCTATCACTCTCGGACATTCTCAGACACTCTCTATCACTCTCTGACACTCTATCACTCTCTGACACCCTCTGACACTCTCTATCACCCTCTGACACTCTCTGACACTCTGAGACGCTCTCTGTCACTCTCTAGCCCTCTCTGACACACTCTGTCACTCTCTATCACTCTCTGACACTCTCTATCACTCTCTGACACTCTCTGACACTCTCAGGGGCTCTCTATCACTCTCTATCACTCACTGACAATCCCAGACACTCTCTATCACTCTCTGACACTCACTGACACTCTCTGACACTCTCTGTCACTCTCAGACACTCACTGACACTCTCAGACTCTCTCTGTCACTCTCAGACACTCTCTATCACTCTCTGACACTCTCTGACACTCTCTATCACTCTCTATCACTCTCTGACACACTCTGACACTCTGTGACACACTCTGACACTCTCTATCACTCTATGACACTCTCTGACGCTCTCTATCACTCTCTATCACTCTCTGACACTCTCTATCACTCTCTTACAATCTCTGACACTCTCTGTCACTCTCTGACACTGACTGACACTGTCAGACACTCTCTGTCACTCACTATCACTCTCTGACACTCTATTTCACTCTCTGTCACTCTCAGACACTCTCAGACACTCTCTATCACTCTCTGACACTCTCTACCACTCTCTATCGCTCTCTGACACACTCTGACTCTGTCTGTCACTCCATGACACTCTCTGTAACTCTATATCACTCTCTATCACTCACTGACACTCTCAGACACTTTCTATCACTCTCTGACACTCACTGACACTCTCAGACACTCTATTTCACTCTCTGTCACTCTCAGACACTCTCAGACACTCTCTATCACTCTCTGACACTCTCTATCTCTCTCTGACACTCTCTATCGCTCTCTGACACTCTCTGACACACTCAATCACTCTCTATCACTCTCTGACACACTCTGACACTCTCTGACACTCTCAGACACTCTCTGTCACTCTCTATCACTCTCTGACAATCTCTATCACTCTCTGACACTCTCTGTCACTCTCTATCACACTCTGACACTCTCTGACACTCTCAGAGGCTCTCTATCACTCTCTATCACTCAGTGACACTCTCAGACACTCTCTATCACTCTCTGACACTCACCGACACTCTCAGACACTCTCTTTCACTCTCTGTCACTCTCAGACACTCTCTATCACTCTCTGACACTCTCTATCTCTCTCTGACACTCTCTATCGCTATCTGACACTCTCTGACACACTCAATCACTCTCTATCACTCTCTGACACACTCTGACACTCTCTATCACTCTATGACACTCTCTGACACTCTCTATCACTCTCTATCACTCTCTGACACTCACCGACACTCTCAGACACTCTCTTTCACTCTCTGTCACTCTCAGACACTCTCTATCACTCTCTGACACTCTCTATCTCTCTCTGACACTCTCTATCGCTATCTGACACTCTCTGACACACTCAATCACTCTCTATCACTCTCTGACACACTCTGACACTCTCTATCACTCTATGACACTCTCTGACACTCTCTATCACTCTCTATCACTCTCTGACACACTCTGACACTCTCTGTCACTCTCAGACACTCTCTGTCACTCTATATCACTCTCTGACACTCTCTGACACACTCAGACACTCTGTGACAGACTCTGACACTCCCTATCACTCTATGACACTCTCTGACACTCTCAGAATCACTCTCTCACTCTCTGTCACTCTCAGAAACTCTCTATCACACTCTGACACTCTCTATCACTCTCGGACATTCTCAGACACTCTCTATCACTCTCTGACACTCTCTATCACTCTCTGACACCCTCTGACACTCTCTGTCACTCTCTGACACTCACTGACACTCTCAGACGCTCTCTGTCACTCTCAGACACTTTCTATCACTCTATATCACTCTCTGACACTCTCTGACGCTCTCTATCACTCTCTATCCCTCTCTAACACTCTCTGACACTCTCTGTCACTCTCTATCACTCTCTGACACTCTCTATCACTCTCTGACACTCTCTGACACTCTCAGGGGCTCTCTATCACTCTCTATCACTCACTGACAATCCCAGACACTCTCTATCACTCTCTGACTCTCACTGACACTCTCTGACGCTCTCTGTCACTCTCAGACACTCACTGACACTCTCAGACTCTCTCTGTCTCTCTCAGACACTCTCTGACACTCTCTGACACTCTCTATCACTCTCTATCACTCTCTGACACACTCTGACACTCTGTGACACACTCTGACACTCTCTATCACTCTATGACACTCTCTGACGCTCTCTATCACTCTCTGACACTCTCTATCACTCTCTTACAATCTCTGACACTCTATATCACTCTCTGACAATCTCAGAGGCTCTCTATCACTCTCTATCACTCAGTGACACTCTCAGACACTCTCTATCACTCTCTGACACTCACTGACACTCTCAGACACTCTCTAATACTCCCTGTCACTCTCAGAGACTCTCTATCACTATCTGACACTCTCAATCACTCTCTGACACTCACTGACACTCTCAGACACTCTCTTTCACTCCCTGTCTCTCTCAGACACTCTCTATCACTCTCTGACACTCTCTATCTCTCTCTGACTCTCTCTATCGCTCTCTGACACTCTCTGACACACTCAATCACTCTCTATCACTCTCTGACACACTCTGACACTCTCTGACACTCTCAGACACTCTCTGTCACTCTCTATCACTCTCTGACACTCTCTGACACTCTCTATCACTCTCTGACACTCACTGACACTCTCAGATGCTCTCTGTCACTCTCAGACACTCTGTCACTCTATACCACTCTCTGACACTCTCTGACGCTCTCTATCGCTCTCTGACACTCTCTGACAGACTCAGGCACTCTGTGACAGACTCTGACACTCTCTATCACTCTATGACACTCTCTGACACTCTCAGACACTCTCAGACACTCTCTATCACTCTCTGACACTCTCAGAATCACTCTCTCACTCTCTGTCACTCTCAGAATCTCTCTATCACACTCTGACACTCTCTATCACTCTCGGACATTCTCAGACACTCTCTATCACTCTCTGACTCTCTCTATCACTCTCTGACACCCTCTGACACTCTCTGTCACTCTCTGACACTCACTGACACTCTCAGACGCTCTCTGTCACTCTCAGACACTCACTATCACTCTATATCACTCTCTGACGCTCTCTATCACTGTCTATCCCTCTCTGACACTCTCTGACACTCTCTGTCACTCTCTATCACTCTCTGACACTCTTTATCACTCTCTGACACTCTCTGACACTCTCAGGGGCTCTCTATCACTCTCTATCACTCACTGACAATCCCAGACACTCTCTAACACTCTCTGACACTCACTGACACTCTCTGACACTCTCAGAGGCTCTCTATCACTCTCTATCACTCACTGACAATCCCAGACACTCTCTATCACTCTCTGACACTCACTGACACTCTCTGACGCTCTCTGTCACTCTCAGACACTCACTGACACTCTCAGACTCTCTCTGTCACTCTCTTTCACTCTCTGACACACTCTGACACTCTGTGACAGACTCTGACACTCTCTATCACTCTATGACACTCTATGACACTCTCTGAGGCTCTCTATCACTCTCTATCACTCTCTATCACTCTCTGACACTCTCTATCACTCTCTTACAATCTCTGACACTCTCTATCACTCTCTGACACTCACTGACACTGTCAGACACTCTCTGTCACTCACTATCACTCTCTGACACTCTCTTTCACTCTCTGTCACTCTCAGACACTCTCAGACACTCTCTATCACTCTCTGTCACTCTCTGACACACTCTGACACTCTCTGACACTCTCTGACACTCTCTATCTCTCTCTGACACTCTCTATCGCTCTCTGACACTCTCTGACACACTCAATCACTCTCTATCACTCTCTGACACACTCTGACACTCTCTGACACTCTCAGACACTCTCTGTCACTCTCTATCACTCTCTGACAATCTCTATCACTCTCTGACACTCTCTGTCACTCTCTATCACACTCTGACACTCTCTGACACTCTCAGAGGCTCTCTCTCACTCTCTATCACTCAGTGACACTCTCAGACACTCTCTATCACTCTCTGACACTCACCGACACTCTCAGACACTCTCTTTCACTCTCTTTCACTCTCTGTCACTCTCAGACACTCTCTATCACTCTCTGACACTCTCTATCTCTCTCTGACACTCTCTATCGCTATCTGACACTCTCTGACACACTCAATCACTCTCTATCACTGTCTGACACACTCTGACTCTCTCTATCACTCTATGACACTCTCTGACACTCTCTATCACTCTCTATCACTCTCTGACACACTCTGACACTCTCTGACACTCTCAGACACTCTCAGACACTCTCTGTCACTCTCTATCACTCTCTGACACTCTCTGACACTCTCTATCACTCTCTGACACTCTCTGACACTCTCTATCACTCTCTGACAGTCACTGACACTCTCAGACGCTCTCTGTCACTCTCAGACACTCTCTGTCACTCTATATCACTCTCTGACACTCTCTGACACACTCAGACACTCTGTGACAGACTCTGACACTCCCTATCACTCTATGACACTCTCTGACACTCTCAGACACTCTCAGACACTCTCAGACACTCTCAGACACTCTCTATCACTCTCTGACACTCTCAGAATCACTCTCTCACTCTCTGTCACTCTCAGAAACTCTCTATCACACTCTGACACTCTCTATCACTCTCGGACATTCTCAGACACTCTCTATCACTCTCTGACACTCTCTATCACTCTCTGACACCCTCTGACACTCTCTGTCACTCTCTGACACTCACTGACACTCTCAGACGCTCTCTGTCACTCTCAGACACTCTCTATCACTCTATATCACTCTCTGACACTCTCTGACGCTCTCTATCACTCTCTATCCCTCTCTAACACACTCTGACACTCTCTGTCACTCTCTATCACTCTCTGACACTCTCTATCACTCTCTGACACTCTCTGACACTCTCAGGGGCTCTCTATCACTCTCTATCACTCACTGACACTCTCTGTCACTCTCTGACACTCTCTGACACACTCAATCACTCTCTATCACTCTCTGACTCTCTCTATCACCCGATGACACTCTCTGACACTATCACTCTCTCTCACTCTCTGACACACACTGACACTCTCTGACACTCTCAGACACTCTCTGTCACTCTCTATCACTCTCTGACACTCTCTATCATTCTCTGACACTCTCTGTCACTCTCTATCACACTCTGACTCTCTCTGACATTCTCAGAGGCTCTCTATCACTCTCTATCACTCAGTGACACTCTCAGACACTCTCTATCACTCTCTGACACTCACTGACACTCTCAGACACTCTCTTTCACTCTCTCTCACTCTCAGACACTCTCTATCACTCTCTGACACTCTCTATCTCTCTCTGACACACTCTATTGCTCTCTGACACTCTCTGACACACTCAATCACTCTCTATCACTCTCTGACACACTCTGACACTCTCTATCACTCTATGGCACTCTCTGACACTCTCAATCACTCTCTATCACTCTCTGACACACTCTGACACTCTCTGACACTCTCAGACACTCTCTATCACTCTCTGTCACTCTCTGACACACTCTGACACTCTCTGACACTCTCTGACACTCTCTGACACTCTCTATCTCTCTCTGACACTCTCTATCGCTCTCTGACACTCTCTGACACACTCAATCACTCTCTATCACTCTCTGACACACTCTGACACTCTCTGACACTCTCAGACACTCTCTGTCACTCTCTATCACTCTCTGACAATCTCTATCACTCTCTGACACTCTCTGTCACTCTCTATCACACTCTGACACTCTCTGACACTCTCAGAGGCTCTCTCTCACTCTCTATCACTCAGTGACACTCTCAGACACTCTCTATCACTCTCTGACACTCACCGACACTCTCAGACACTCTCTTTCACTCTCTTTCACTCTCTGTCACTCTCAGACACTCTCTATCACTCTCTGACACTCTCTATCTCTCTCTGACACTCTCTATCGCTATCTGACACTCTCTGACACACTCAATCACTCTCTATCACTGTCTGACACACTCTGACTCTCTCTATCACTCTATGACACTCTCTGACACTCTCTATCACTCTCTATCACTCTCTGACACACTCTGACACTCTCTGACACTCTCAGACACTCTCTGTCACTCTCTATCACTCTCTGACACTCTCTGACACTCTCTATCACTCTCTGACACTCACTGACACTCTCTATCACTCTCTGACAGTCACTGACACTCTCAGACGCTCTCTGTCACTCTCAGACACTCTCTGTCACTCTATATCACTCTCTGACACTCTCTGACACACTCAGACATTCTGTGACAGACTCTGACACTCCCTATCACTCTATGACACTCTCTGACACTCTCAGACACTCTCAGACACTCTCTATCACTCTCTGACACTCTCAGAATCACTCTCTCACTCTCTGTCACTCTCAGAAACTCTCTATCACACTCTGACACTCTCTATCACTCTCGGACATTCTCAGACACTCTCTATCACTCTCTGACACTCTCTATCACTCTCTGACACCCTCTGACACTCTCTGTCACTCTCTGACACTCACTGACACTCTCAGACGCTCTCTGTCACTCTCAGACACTCCCTATCACTCTATATCACTCTCTGACACTCTCTGACGCTCTCTATCACACTCTATCGCTCTCTAACACACTCTGACACTCTCTGTCACTCTCTATCACTCTCTGACACTCTCTATCACTCTCTGACACTCTCTGACACTCTCAGGGGCTCTCTATCACTCTCTATCACTCACTGACACTCTCTGTCACTCTCTGACACTCTCTGACACACTCAATCACTCTCTATCACTCTCTGACTCTCTCTATCACCCGATGACACTCTCTGACACTATCACTCTCTCTCACTCTCTGACACACACTGACACTCTCTGACACTCTCAGACACTCTCTGTCACTCTCTATCACTCTCTGACACTCTCTATCATTCTCTGACACTCTCTGTCACTCTCTATCACACTCTGACTCTCTCTGACATTCTCAGAGGCTCTCTATCACTCTCTATCACTCAGTGACACTCTCAGACACTCTCTATCACTCTCTGACACTCACTGACACTCTCAGACACTCTCTTTCACTCTCTCTCACTCTCAGACACTCTCTATCACTCTCTGACACTCTCTATCTCTCTCTGACACACTCTATCGCTCTCTGACACTCTCTGACACACTCAATCACTCTCTATCACTCTCTGACACACTCTGACACTCTCTATCACTCTATGGCACTCTCTGACACTCTCAATCACTCTCTATCACTCTCTGACACACTCTGACACTCTCTGACACTCTCAGACACTCTCTGTCACTCTCTGTCACTCGCTGACACTCGCTATCACTCTCTGACACTCTCTGGCACTCTCTATCACTCTCTGACACACTCTGACACACTCTGACACTCTCTATCACTCTATGACAGTCTCTGACGCTCTCTATCACTCTCTATTACGCTCTGACACTCTCTGACACACTCTGACACTCTCTATCACTCTCTGACACTCTCCATCACTCTATGACACTCTCTATCACTCTCTATCACTCTCTATCACTCTCTGACACTCTCTGACAACCTCTGACACACTCTGACACTCTCTGACACTCTCTATCACTCTCTGACACTCTCTGACACCCTCTGACACACTCTGACACACTCTGACACTCTCTGACACTCTCAGAGGCTCTCTAGCACACTCTATCACTCTCTGACACTCTCAGACACTCTCTATCAATCTCTGACACTCACTGACACTCTCAGACACTCTCTGTCACTCTCTGTCACTTTCAGACACTCTCTATCACTCTCTGACACACTCTATCACTCTCTGACACTCTCTGACACTCTCTGACACTCTCTATCACTCTCTATCACTTTCTGACACTCTATATCACTCTCTGAAACTCTCTATCACTCTCTGAAACTCTCTGACACTCTCTATCACTCAATGACACTCTCTGACACTCTCTATCATTCTCTGACACTCTCTGACACTCTCAGACACTCTCTGACAATCACAGACACTCTCAGACACTCTCTATCACTCTCTATTGCTCACTCACACTCTCTGACACTCTTAATCACTCTCTGACACTCTCTGACACTCTCTATCACTCTCTGACACACTCTGAGACTCTCTGACACTCTCTGCCACTGTTTATCACTCTCTGACACTCTCAGACATTCTGTGACACACTCTGACACACTCTATCACTCTGTGACACTCTTTGACGCTCTCTATCACTCTCTATCACTCTCTGATACTCTCTGACACACTCTGACACTGTCTATCACTTTCTATCTCTCTCTGACACACTCTGACACACTGTGACACTCTCTGACCATCTCTGACACTCTATATCACTCTCTGACACTCTCGATCACTCTCTGAAACTCTCTGACACTCTCTATCACTCAATGACGCTCTCTGACACTCTCTATCACTCTCAGACGCTCTCTGACACTGTCTGACACTCTCAGACACTGACAATCACAGACACTCTCAGACACTCTCCATCACTCTCTATCGCTCACTCACACTCTCAGACACTCTCTATCACTCTCTGACACTCTCTGACACTCTCTGACACCCTCAGACACACTCTGACACACTCTGACAATCTCTGACAGTCTCAGAGGCTCTCTATCACACTCTATCACTCTCTGACACTCTCAGACACTCTCTATCAATCTCTGACACTCACTGACACTCTCAGACACTCTCTGTCACTCTCTGTCACTT